>NC_088217.1:13645989-13693489 GCF_036934945.1 Oncorhynchus masou masou | reverse complement strand
GGGGGTAGGAAGAGAGAAGGAGGGAGGGGATAGGAGGAGGTAAGAGGGGAGTGAGGGGAGAAGGAGAGCGATTGGACTGGACTGAGTGGGGAGGGCGAGTAAGGCTACACAGTAATATAATGTCACAGCCATAGATATTGATTTACTGTATATACATCATTGATCCAGTGGTGTGTATTCATGGTTAACAAGGGAACACAGGCGTCCCCAAATACAGTATATGGAGACTGTTTAGGGGGGGGGACTATCTGTTGTTCCATGTCGTGAATTTGTTATTCAATTCATTTGTATGGGCCAAACATTTTTTCCATCAAATACATTTTAAAAAAAAAGTATCCTTCAAGGGGTCTTAAAATTCAAAATCAAATAGCTAAATGATCCTTGGTATGGGCTTTTTAAATCAGTTCCATAATTCCTATACATCCTGACAAAATATATCATATTACTGGCCTGCTAATGTGTCTTCACGGGTCCAAAAAGGAACTGGGGCTATCCCACCCGGTCCCGATATGCATAAAACAGTTTGTTTAATATAGAGACCTGTTTCAAACAGACCCAAGGACAACTGGACCCGTTCATATAGACTTGGTGGATCCAGACCCGATCCGATCCGTATGAGGGAAGACAGCAGAAAAGTCATTTTTAAGCTACTTTATTAACCAGAGCTGATAAAGGGGGAGAGGAGTGAGAGAAACACAGAGGGGCCGTACCATAGCCACAGGAAGTAGGGGTTCTGAGGGTGCAGGAGCACCCCCTGAACAATCTGATTGAAAAATATAATATTAATAAAATATAAATATTTTTCTCTCACAAAAGTAGTGCACTGGGCCTTTAGTTGTCCTGTATTAGCTGACCATAACTATGCAAATTGCATCCCCCCCTCCCCACCCACTACTTCTAACTGTTATGGACCATACTGTGAACGAGTTCTGCCTGTTCTCATAGACTAGACGTTGCATTACTCATCTCATATGTATATACTGTATTCTATTCTAAAATCTGATTTGATTTGACATAGTAAATGGAAATCCAGAACACATTAATTAGTATGTATGATATGTTACATTTGGTATGGCTACATAAGACAGATGGTTACTTAAAGCCAAAATGAAAGTAGGGTGGTTGGTCGGGGTGGATGGGCAGGGATTTGATGTGAAAGTGTAGCAACACAAAGGTTGTGAGTTCAAATCTCATCACAGACATTTTTTGCTAATTAGCAACTTACTACTTTTTTTTTAGCTTCTCTGCACCTACTTACATGCTGACCACACTGCCGGCATTGCGTGTGCGAGCTTTGCAAAATAAATGTACACACATGTTATTCAATAATTTTATCTAAACTGCTCGCATGCATCAATGAGCATCTGCATATACCCACGTGGGTGATTGAAAGATGAACTGTGGTCCACACTCCAGTCCAGTGGGGGATGGTAATGCACCTTAAAGTTTTTTGCCAACCGCCATATACAGTCCACAGAAGAAGAAGAAGAAGAAGACGAAGAAGAAGAAGAAGAAGAAGAAGAAGAAGAAGAAGCAGAGATGAGTAGAAACTAACTAGGTTTCCCCTTTTATCTGTGAATTAATTGTTGGAGTAGAGAACACACAATTTTGTGTTGATTCAAAATGGGTCAAAATTCTACAAAGATCCAGAAAAAAAGGACCTTGTGGATTTCAGGTAAAATAACAACCCAATGTTTATGTCCCAAATTAGCTATCAACTGCAAGCTAGCTAGCTAAATGTCCATGAATGTTTCATGTGTTTCGACTTGTCCCAAAAATTATATAGTTTGTTCAGAGTTAGTTTTGATATTTTTTATATGATCTCGTCTGGTATGGATGGACAAAATCAACATGCTGGGTCTCGTCAGCATGTTAGCATGTTAGCTAACCCTTCCCCTAACCCTAACCTTAACCCTTTAAGCTAACCCTAACCTTAACTCTTTTAGCTAACCCTTCCCCTAACCCTAACCTTAACTCTTTAATCCAACTCATATACTTAACCTTAACCCGTAACCCCTAAATTTGTAATATATACAAAATATAACATATTTTACTAAATGGGAGTGTTTTGTAATTATGTACAGAATAATACAAAATGTGCTGAGACCAGGTTGGCGAGTGACATGGGGAGCAGGGAGGAGAGAGGGAGAGATAAGAGACAGCAACCAACCAACTATACTATAGCCTCTGCTATAGTAGACTAATAGCTGCCATAGATAGGTTATTCATCATCAAATATGAATATGTTGTACCTGCCTTGGACTGCATCAAACCGGGATAAGCTAGTTAAGATAGCTGACATTAGCTAGCTAGGCTAATGCTGCAGTGCATGGCTTTCTCATCTTACAGATGGAGAAATAATAACAACTCATAATATTATGTAGCAGCCTGCCTACCTGTTGGCTCTTGGTCTTCTAGCCTATCCTTCTCCTTTAACGTTTAAATCTGTCATTTTAATTCCATCTTTCATTGATTAGATATCTCCTAACCTTTGCCATACATGGAGTGAGGCTCTGTGACTGTAGCCTATTGCTGCTTTGATGACTTATGATTGGCCAACAACAAGCTACATCTGCCACACTCCACTCACATGAAAAGCAAGAGCAGCAGCGTAAATTATACAATGTCTCTCTATGTACTACAGCAGTCCTGTTAGGATCTGCACAGGCTCTTTCAGACAAGTCAGTAAAAATCACAAATACCCGAGAACCATGGCTTCCAGTACCAGATCTGGTCTCAAGTGTTCGGGTACAGGTGGAACCGTGAAGACCTCTAGCCTCACACTGTAGGCTAAACTGCAGAGAAAAAAACATAACTGATCAAAATGGTTGCCCAATCATAATACCATTCTTCATTACATTGTGTTGTTGTAGCTTAGGTAGGATACATTTCTTGTAGCCGAGCTAAAAAACTGAAACAATAGGGTTTCTTTTGAAGCTGCATACCTGGGGACTGGGATGGAGGCACTCTGGGAAGGCTCGGGAGCGCACATAGTGTAGGCTACCTAGGATTTACGTATCTGATAACTTTTCTTTCTCTGTGCAAAGTGACTGTATATCTTTACTGCATTATTAAGCCTAACACTGAGTTGATGAATTATTTTATATGCATAGGCTTCTAACTTAGGCTATAGGTTACATCTCGAGCCTCTCTGTCTTCATTACTCTGTTGCGTCATTACTCTTCATAAATCTTGTGGAGTCCCAGGAAAAGCCAGACTATAAAAACGTAACACTTATTTTGACTTATTTTCTTTATCCTACTAATGGCCTGTTGGAGGAGAGACGCGCCCTTGCTCTTGCTTGCTGAATGTAAAATAGGTTAAAGCATTAAGAACTGGTTGGGCGTTGGAAAATAGAAGCTCATATTTTCCTATCATGAACCTGTTTTAACACTGGGCTACATCCTGACAAAATACACCATACCAGTGGCCTGTTAATGTACCTTTCTGGACCTTCTAAACTGTCAATAATAGACCCAAACTGATCCAAATGGTTGCATAATCAGGCTTAGGCACAAGGCCTATGCAGTTATTTTGTCATGAAGCAAAACAAGAAGTATGAGCGGTTATTCTAATTAGCCTACATCACTGCAGTTTACAGCCTATGGACAATAATTGTGTACTCACTTGATAACAACAAGAAATGCATCATTGCACTGTGTTGTTGTAGCCCAGGTTTAATAATGGTCTTGTATAAAAATGTAAGCCTAATCTATAGTGGAGCTTTGCGTGTCAGGGTACCACAGAGCACAACCAGGAGGAAAGCACGAGGTCCTTCAGATCTTCAATTTCAGCATCTTTTAACTTCTTTTTTTCTTGCACTTTGACAGGAACATATTTAGAGTATAGCCCTAATATTTAGAGTATAGCCCTAATATTTAGAGTATAGCCCTAATATTTAGAGTATAGCCCTAATATTTAGAGTATAGCCCTAATATTTAGAGTATAGCCCTAGTATTTAGAGTATAGCCCTAATATTTAGAGTATAGCCCTAATATTTAGAGTATAGCCCTAACATTTAGAGTATAGCCCTAACATTTAGAGTATAGCCCTAATATTTAGAGTATAGCCATAGTATTTAGAGTATAGCCCTAATATTTAGAGTATAGCCCTAATATTTAGAGTATAGCCCTAACATTTAGAGTATAGCCCTAATATTTAGAGTATAGCCCTAATATTTAGAGTATAGCCCTAATATTTAGAGTATAGCCCTAGTATTTAGAGTATAGCCATAGTATTTAGAGTATAGCCCTAATATTTAGAGTATAGCCCTAATATTTAGAGTATAGCCCTAACATTTAGAGTATAGCCCTAATATTTAGAGTATAGCCCTAGTATTTAGAGTATAGCCCTAATATTTAGAGTATAGCCCTAATATTTAGAGTATAGCCCTAACATTTAGAGTATAGCCCTAATATTTAGAGTATAGCCATAGTATTTAGAGTATAGCCCTAATATTTAGAGTATAGCCCTAATATTTAGTGTATAGCCCTAATATTTAGGGTATAGCCCTAATATTTAGAGTATAGCCCTAATATTTAGAGTATAGCCCTAATATTTAGCTAGTGAATGTCCTAATACTTAGCTTCTTAATTCGGCTACACATAACTTCCAGCTATTCCTGTTCCAAATAAGTCATAAACTAAGCAAGCCTTTCCGCTATAGATCATTCCCCCTCTCCTTTAATCCCATGGAAAGCTATATCTACAAAAGCTATAGGTCATTCCCCCTCTCCTTTAATCTCAATGAAAGCTATATCTACAAAAGCTATAGGTCATTCCCCCTCTCCTTTAATCTCATGGAAAGCTATATCTACAAAAGCTATAGGTCATTCCCCCTCTCCTTTAATCTCAATGAAAGCTATATCTACAAAAGCTATAGGTCATTCCCCCTCTCCTTTAATCTCAATGAAAGCTATATCTACAAAAGCTATAGGTCATTCCCCCTCTCCTTTAATCCCTTGGAAAGCTATATCTACAAAAGCTATAGGTCATTCTCCCTCTCCTTTAACCCCATGGAAAGATATATCTACAAAAGCTATAGGTCATTCCCCCTCTCCTTTAATCCCATGGAAAGCTATATCTACAAAAGCTATAGGTCATTCTCCCCTCCTTTAACCCCATGGAAAGCTATATCTACAAAAGCTATAGGTCATTCCCCCTCTCCTTTAATCCTATGGAAAGCTATATCTACAAAAGCTATAGGACATTTATTTAGATACTTTTGTATATTAAGCCTAATAGCCTAATCATGGGAATAAAACATGTTTGCTCATTCTAACTGCTGAAACACTATGGTTCCAAAATATGACAGGGGTTTTCTAGTGGATTCTTGTATTGGAATCCTATAGGATCCTATAGGATACATTGAAACTTATAAGATACAATCCTATAGTACTCCAATAGGACTGGTTCCAAAATGTATAAGGATTTTTCTAGTGGATTCTTGTATTGGAATCCTATAGTATCCTATAAAATAAAATCCTATAGGATATACAGTAATCCCATAGGAGTCCAATGCATTTATTTTTCAGTTTTGGCGACCCACAAATGAAAATATAGCACTCCTACAGTGGGGCAAAAAGTATTTAGTCAGCCACCAATTGTGCAAGTTCTTCCACTTAAAAAGATGGGAGAGGCCTGTAATTTTCATCATAGGTACACTTCAACTATGACAGACAAAATGAGAAAAGAAAATCCGGAAAATCACATTGTAGAATTTTTAATGAATTTATTTGCAAATTATGGTGGAAAATAAGTACACACTGGAAGGGGGTCACTGGAAGGGGGTCAGCCCCGTCGAGGAGAGACGTATGAACCAGCTCCAGTACCTGGAACTGAGGCTGACCGTGACCCCCAGTGAATTGGAGGCCACGGTCGGAGACAATATCCTCTGGGAAAGGCCATAGTGCCGGAAGACCTGCTGGAACAGTGCCTCAGTGACCTGGAGAGCGGAGAGAGGGATAAAACAGCAGGATTTAGAACATCTGTCCACAATTAACAAGAATGTAGTGAAACCCTCAGAAGAGGGGAGATCAGTGACAAAATCTATGGACAGATGAGACCAAGGTCGCTGGTCCCTACTGAAGCGTGCCGGGACATACGCAGCAGGAGTTGACATAGCAAGTGACGTCCTGCGCCAAGATGGGCCACCAGTACCTTCCTGGAAATAGATTGAACAGTGTGGGTGATACCTGGGTGTCCAGCGATGAGAGATGTGTGCGCCCAGGTCAAAAGCCGATCCCTTATCCTCGTGGGAACGTAGGTGCACTCTGGAGGACAAGTAGCAGGAGTGGGTTCCATCTACAGGGCCTGGGGACAACGACTTGGGAGGGCAGAACGATGGGTGCACTCGTGACAGGAACCTCTCCCCAATCGTAGAGACGGGACAGGGCATCTGCTTTGATGTTCTTTGAACTTGGGTGATATGACAAGGTGAAGTCGAATACAACTTCCTATTGAGGCAATGTAAGTTATATTTAGATTTAGAGTTACTGACATGAAAAGAAGCATATACAAGCAATCAATCAAATATATTTTATAAAGCAACCTTTGACATTAGCAGTTGTCACAAAGTGCTTATACAGATACCCAGCCTAAAACACCAAAGAGCAAGCAATACAGAAGCAGAATTACAGTGGCTAGCAAAAACTCCCTAGAAAGGCAGGAACCTAGGAAGAAATCTAAAGAGGAGCCAGGCTCTGAGGGGTGGCCAGTCTTCCTATGGCTGTGCTGGTGGAGAATATAAAGGAGTACAGCCATTGAGGTTAGATCGTTCTTCAAGAGGTTTAAACGTTTATAGATGACCAGCAATGTCCAATAATAATCACAGTGGCTGTAGAGAGTGCAATAATTCAACACCTCAGGGGTTGGTTCTTCATAGCCAAGCATCGGGGCAGCAGGGTAGCCTAGTGGTTAGAGCGTTGGACTTGGTTGCAAGTTCAAATCCCCGAGCTGACGGTAAAAATCTGTCGTTCTGCCCCTGAACAGGCAGTTAATTTGTTCTTAACTGACTTGCCTAGTAAAATAAAATATTTAAATTAAAGGTTGAGACAGCAGTTCCAGTAGAGAAAGACAGGGTCAAACAGAAGGTTCTGGTAGAGTGAGACAGGGTCAAACAGCAGATTCCAGTAGAGAGAAACAGGGTCAAACAGCAGGTTCTACAGAGAGAGACAGGGTCAAACAGCAGGTTCTGGTAGAGAGAGACAGGGTCAAACAGCAGATTCCGGTAGAGAGAGACAGGGTCAAACAGCAGGTTCCAGTAGAGATAGACAGGCACAAACAGCAGAGACTGGAACAGCAGCACGACCAGGTGGACTGGAGACCGGGAAAGCCAGAAGTCGTCAGGCCAGGTAGTACTGAGGCATGGTCCTAGGGCTCAGATCCTGAATCCTTTATTCAACTTGAGTGTAGATTAGAGGTTCTGTAACTTCACATGATTTTGCCTACTTGTCAATCCAGATCTGAATGTTTGATGTCTTTTTACTGTACACAGTTCATAGTATTTTCTTCCATAGCTAATCACTGAATGTCCTACTACAAGGATCTGGTCAGGTTGAAATATCCCTTAGTCACAATAACACAGAACACACAAACACTGTAGATTGCCAGGGCAAGTACATTGAGCAGTTGTGAAAATGAAGTCTGCTGTGTGGTTGCCCGACACACACACACACACACACACACACACACACACACACACACACACACACACACACACACACACACACACACACACGCACGCACACACACACACACACACACACACACACACACACACACACACACACACACACACACACACACACACACACACACACACACACACACACACACACACTTAATTTAGGTTGGTGTGTAGTCAAGGCTTTGTCATTAAAATAATACTATGCCTATCTTTCAGATGTGCCAACCAGGATCGTTGGGTGACAGATGACAGTGTTTCCACCAAGCTGTTCCAGGCCTGGACTGGCACACGGGAACTTCCGGATGCACGTATACTCGCTCAATCACTCACTCTGTTTTGTTGTATCATTATTTTTACTTAATAAAGTGACATCACCGCCCATATGGTTGTCTTTCTAAGTTGCAAATATTTAACTGTTTATTATTGTTTTTACACTAAATTGCATGTATTTTGAACTGTAGTGATTGAAGTTACTATAACATTAATATTTGTTGTATTGAACATAAAAATGTAGGGCCCCTTCTATTTAAATTATTAAACGTTATTGCTAATTATTTTCAAGTGTAAGTAGTAACAGGCATTGTTGAGCACAGTGCTCATTCCTCATTCCACTCCGCAGTAAGTGGAGGTAGAGCTGAAAGCATTACAGGAAGCTCATTACAGGACCCTCTATCATTGACTGGTACACATGACCTTGTTGATGGTGGGAATGGCTTGTCTAATTCTTGAATTTGTCTGATGGCTTTGACATCCATTCAACATGATCATCTCATAGCACAACGAACTGCTCAATACTATTTTAGGAATATACTTTTCTTTCTTCAAACATACATGCAACATTGTGTAAAAGTATCATAAAACCAAAACATTTGATTACCCATAATCCTCTCAAATCAGAGGTAGTATTCATAACTTTAAAAAAAGTTAGAATTCTATATCAGCACAACACAAATAAATCCAGTGTTTTTTTATTCAAATATCAATGTCTCACTACTACTTTATTATGGTAAGTAAAGATGTAAAACATAATAAAATCAAGTAAAGCTATTTATTTAATAAATGTCCGATTAACTTTGTCACGTTCTGACCTTAGTTCTTTTGTTATGTCTTTGTTTTAGTATGGTCAGTTGGGTGGGTTGTCTATGTTCTTTTTTCTATGATTTGGGATTTCTGTGTTTGACCTGGTATGGTTTTTTGCTTGGTCACAGACAGTTGATGTGTTGTGCACTGAATTCTACAAGTGAAGGGAAAAGATGAGAGGAGGAGGGTGTGTAGATGTATTTTATATTTGACCTTTTTTATTTGACAAGTCAGTTAAGAACAAATTCTTATTTTCAATGATGGCCTAGGAACTGTGGGTTAACTGCCTTGTTCAGGGGCAGAATGACAGATTTGTACCTTGGGGGTTTGAACTTGCAACCTTCTGGTTACTAGTCCAACGCTGTAACCACTAGGCTACCCTGCCACCCCATGCAAGAAGGAATTATACAATGATCAAAGGAATCATGTTGTTCGTATGTGGCTGCTATGAAAGTGAACAGTGTTTGCGTGTGATCGGGGGTGTATTCATTCGGCCGATGATCGTGATCTCAAGTATATTCTTATATACCGGTAGTATACAGTCCAGCAGTCTATGCTGATTATTAGTATTATTACATATTTAACTATTCGGCACTAAGTGCAATCACACCCCAGGGATAAAGAAAATCAAATCAAAACTTGGGTGGGTGCTTATACACTGATTGTGCATAACATTAGGAACACCATACTAATATTGAGTTGCACCCTCCTTTGCCCTCAGAACAGCCTCAATTCGTCAGGGCATGGATTCTACAAGGTGTTGAATGTGTTCCACAGGGATGTTAGCTCATGTTGACTCCAATGCTTCCCACAATTCTGTGAAGTTGCTTGGATGTCCTTTGGGTGGTGGACCATTCTTAATACACACGGGAAACTGTTGAGTGTGAAAAATCCAGCTGCGTTGCAGTTCTTCACATACTACAACCGGTGCGCCTGGCACCTACTACCATACCTCGTTCAAAGGCACTTAAATATTTTGTACTGCCCAATCACCCTCTGAATGGTACACATACACAATTGTCTCAAGGCTTAAAAATCCTTCTTAAACCTCTCTCCTCCCCTTCATCTACACTAATTGAAGTGGATTTAACAAGTGACATCAATAAGGGATCATAGCTTTCACCTGGATTCACCCGGTCAGTCTATGACATAGAAAAAGCATGTGTTTCTAATGTTTTGTACACTCAGTGTATTTGTCTTATTTCACACAGGTAAAAGTGTGTATTAATACACTTGTGTGAATTGGAAATGTGTTTTTTGTATATCCCAACTCCCTCTGAGACACTCTCGTAGAGAGGGGTCACGGCCAGGGTTTTTTGTATATCCCAACTCCCTCTGAGACACTCTCGTAGAGAGGGGTCACGGCCAGGGTTTTTTGTATATCCCAACTCCCTCTGAGACACTCTCGTAGAGAGGGGTCACGGCCAGGGTTTTTTGTATATCCCAACTCCCTCTGAGACACTCTAGTAGACAGGGGTCACGGCCAGGGTTTTTTGTATATCCCAACTCCCTCTGAGAGGTTTTTGTATATCCCAACTCCCTCTGAGACACTCTCGTAGAGAGGGGTCACGGCCAGGGTTTTTTGTATATCCCAACTCCCTCTGAGACACTCCCTCTGAGACACTCTCGTAGAGAGGGGTCACGGCCAGGGTTTTTGCCATTATCAATGGCAGGGTTTTTTGTATATCCCAACTCCCTCTGAGACACTGGAACAAGGGTTTTTGGGTTAATGCCTCTGAGGTTAAGTTTTTGCCTTTCCTAAAGGCAGAGGGTTTTTTTTATCCCACTTTGTACACTTCACAGAGGGTTTTTTGTATATCCCAATCTTAATTTGTCCAGTATTTTTACAGAAAAGTATATAATCCCTCTGAGCCAACAGGAGGGTTTTTTAACATTTAGTCCATAATGTTGCTCAATCGGAAGTTAGGCAGGGTTTTTGTATATATCTGAGACACTCTCTGGCCAAAATTACTCCCTTGAGACATAAAAAGTGCAATTCTGTGAATATAACTCGTAGAGAGGGGTCGTGGTTTTTTGATTTTCTGAGTGAATTCAGGGTTTTTTGTAACTCCCTCTGAAACTAAGCTCATCTAGATTTCTGAGACACTCTTAAGATCCAGGGTTTTTTGTATATCAACTCCCTCTGAGACATTTGGCCAGGTTTGTTCCGGGTTTTTTCACTAGATGCCCCCATTGTGTATATTTTGACCTTATGTTTTTTCCCTTGATCCCCATATTATTTGCACCTGTGCCTCTTTTTCCCTGATTATATTTAAACCCTTTGTTTCCCTCAGTTCTGTGCTCTGTGTTTGTATGTTAGCACCCAGCTTTCCTAAAGGCAGATTTTTCTTTGTGTCGGGATTTGAACTACTCTTGTAGATTCCTGAGCCAACAGGATTTTAACATTTAGTCCATAATGTTGCTCAATCGGAAGTTAGGCTATTAGCTGGCCAAAATTTGAATAAAAAGGAATTCTGAATATTTTTTGTTCATTTTTTGTAAGAGTATCTCTTGATTCTACAGGCTACCTTTTTGTGCTTTACCTTCCACCATATTTTGGATTTGCCATTTTTTTTGTATTTGAAGGCAACTGAATTTTACTTTATTAAATGACACCGTCGTACATTTAAAAAGTACTGCTGTGTCTTTGCCTCATCTTCTGGTATTTTTAATTTTACTCCATCTGGCTGACTATAGATCATTTCTGGTTTGTGGCTCAGTTGGTTAAGTGACTGTTTCTCAGGCTTCAAACATAAAGATATAAAACTGTATTAGAAGAACCCAGTGGGTTGAAGTGGAACGACATTTATTGGATATTTCCTTTTAACAAACAAAAAGATCCTACATCTGTAGCTACCTTTCAGTAAAATTGGCCCAACGTCCGTATAAATGCAACCGTCTCAGAGGGTTACCTGCAGAGAGCATCCGAACACACCCAGGTCCGAAAAGGGAAGGACCGATTTGATACAAAAAATTAAGTTGACATATTCTTGAAATAGACCTGGCCGTCCCTCTAAACTTTCAAGGAGAGAAGTATCAAGGAGAAGACTACAGTGTCCCTGTCTGTCTGTGAAAAGAAAATCAATTTTAACAACAAAATTGTGCTGTCTAGTTTGTTGTTAATATGAGCAAAATTTGCTGAATAGCATTTACTTTTTACTTTTACTCAAGTATGACAATTGTCAAAATACTTTTCCCACCACTGAACGTACGTACATTTAAAACCAGATACTTTTAGACTTTTACTCAAGTAGTATTTTACTGGGTAACTTTCACTTTTACTTGAGTCATTTTCTATTAAGGTATTTTTAATTTTACTCCATCACTGAAAATGGACTGATTGTCATCATGTAAAATTAGATAAAAAAAAATAATAGATACATTTCTGGTTTGCTCTACAGTTTTATATCTTTATGTTTGTAAACTATATCACTTCAGCAAAATTTTTACTTCATTACTTTTTTACATTCATTTTTTTCCAGAGACCTTCTAGTGCTCTGTCTGTGCTTTTCTACTCTGTTGGGCAGTTAATAATGACTCCTCTCTCCTGACAGGCACACCTGTTACCTGAGAGATGTCGGACAAAGAAGGTACATACTGTAGGCTACATGAACCACACATGAGGAAAAATGCACCTTCAAATTATAGCAACATTTAAAGACTTCCTGTTGTTCAATTAATGATCTATACGCACTGACTGACTCTTGAAGAATAAAACATGTTGCCTCATGAGCTTAGCCTTACCCATTGTAACCTTCACTGAAATATAAAGTTGTTATTTGCTTTTGTTTTGCTGAGTATTTATAAACAAACAATGTTGATCTCATAGACTGTCAGTCCATAATTTATCTCTATTAATCCTCCTCTCTCTCCATCTTGTACTAACAACACGGTAAAACGCAGTCATTGAAGCTTTATCTGCCGTTGAAGATTGCTTTGAACGGGTAACTGGGCCCTGGGGATTCAAAGAGATGAATGAGAACATGGACCGACCTCTAAACTCATCTGCTGATACGCTGTTCAACAATGCACAAACAGACCTCAACAGTGGAGAGACAAAGTGGCGCGGGGAGGCAGGATTGTATAAGGGTGAATATGAGCACAGCGTGTTATGACGAAGGCTGAGTTGCCCAACATCAAAGCTGATATTGGGGAATCAATGGAAAAAGGATATAGTGGGCACATTGACTACGCATTAGGAAAAGCTGAAATAGACATGGACGTGTTGAAGGTAGAGGGCAGCTTGCCCAGTGCCAGTGGTGCTTTTCAGGCAACAACCGATGGAGCAAAAGTAATGTTCAAGGCTGAGGTCATAGGTGTCTCTGCATCCTTTGGTCCGGTGAAGTGGACAGTGTGTCAGGCAGTTGATACAGGTTTTGAAGTAGGCAAGGATGGGGTCACTGTACAAGTTATGGGTACAAGTGTCTCTGTCAAGGATGTAAATGTGGGTCTTTCTCTCTTTGGCAGCAAGTTGGAGTTCAACCTCTGGTGAAACACCCCCCTCAGAGCTCAGAGGTCCACTGCTTTGGAGATGTATTCATTCCACCTGTTTAGTTCTCCTACAGCCTACAGACAAGGCTTCAGGGACATATATGTGCTTGCTTACTTTTACACTCCTAATGAAAACAGCTTTATGTATTGTACTTAATAAGTGGACTGTATTTACAATACATTCTTATCAACTATATGATGGATTGTGAATTTGGTTGCTAAATGACTTAAATGTAATGTTAAATGTGATTGTTCTGTTTTATGCACACACACACACACACACACACACACACACACACACACACACACACACACACACACACACACACACACACACACACACACACACACACACACACACACACACACACACACACACACACACACACACACACACACACACACACACCACACACCTCACACCTCACACTGAAGTGTTTATCATGGAGGCCTGGTCTCCTCCCAGTGGACAAACTGAGCTGCTGCAGAGGAGGACTCTTTCTTTTGGTTTGCCTACAGAAACGTTTGTGTGTGTGTGTGTACATGTATATTTGAGTGTCAAACCAAATCACGTATATTTGTCATGCGCACATGATACAGCAGATGTATTAGCTCTTCCTCAACAATGCAGTGAAAATGAGGTCAGAAATATTACAAATAAAAACACGAGAGGTAAAAACTCACGAGAATGTGCACTATATATAGTTGTGTGTTTGTGTAGGTACTTGAAACTCTCCGGAGGCCCATCTGCTACTCTGCTAGCCCCGGCCCGCTAGCTGTCTGAATCGCCATGTCTCCAGCTCGCCTAGCTACTCACTGGACCCTATGATCACTCGGCTACACATGCCTCTCCCTAATGTCAATATGCCTTGTCTATTGCTGTTTTGGTTAGTGATTATTGTCTTATTTCACAGTAAATCCTCCAGCCCTGCTCAATATGTCTTAGCTAGCTCTTTTGTTCCAACTCCCACACATGCGGTGACCTCACCTGGCTTAAATGGTGCCTCTAGAGACAAAACCTCTCTCATCATTACTCAATGCCTAGGTTTACCTCCACTGTACTCACATTCTACCATACCCTTGTCTGTACATTACATTACAACCCTGATGTCCTAGCCGTGTCTGAATTCTGGCTTAGGAAGGCCACCAAAAATCCTGAAATTTTCATCCCTATCTATAACATTTTCCGACAAGATAGAACTGCCAAAGGGGGAGGAGTTGCAATCTACTGCAGAGTTATGTCATACTATCCAGGTCTGTGTCCAAACAATTTGACCTTCTACTTTTAAAAATCCACCTTTCCAGAAACAAGACTCTCACCGTTTCTGCTTGTTATAGACCACCAGCTGTGCCCTGGACACCATATGTTAATTGATTGCTCCCCATCTATCTTCAGAGTTTGTACTGTTTGGTGACCTAAACTGGGATATGCTTAACACCCCGGCCATCCTACAATCTAAGCTAGATGCCCTCAATCTCACACAAATTTTCAAGGAACCTACCAGGTACAACCCTAAATCTGTAACCATCCTGACCAACTTGCCCTCTAAATACACCTCTGCTGTCTTCAACCAGGATCTCAGCGATTACTGCCTCATTGCCTGCATGTGTAATGGGTCTGCAGTCAAACGACCACCCCTCATCATTGTCAAACGCTCGCTAAAACACTTCAGCGAGCAGGCCTTTCTAATCAACCTGCTCCAGCAGGTACATCTCACTGTTCATCCCCAAAGCCAACATTTCCTTTGGCCGCCTTTCCTTCCAGTTCTCTGCTAATGACTGGAACCAACTGCAAAATCACTGAAGCTTGAGTCTTACATCTCCCTCTCTAACTCTAAGCATGCATCAGCTGTCAGAGCAGTTTACTGATCACTGTACCTGTACACAGCCAATCTGTAAATAGCACACACCAACTACCTCATCCCCATTTTGTTACTTATCCTCCTGCTCTTTTGCACCCCAGTATCTCTACACATCATCTGCACATCTATCACTCCAGTGTAAATGCTAAATTGTAATTATTTTGCCTATATGGCCTACTCATTGCCTTACCTCCCTACTCTTCTACATTTGCACACACTGTACATAGATTTTTCTATTGTGTCATTGACTGTATGTTCGTTTATGTATAAATCTGTGTTGTTGTTTATGTCACACCGTTTGCTTTATCTTGACCAGGTCACAGTTGTAAATGAGAACTTGTTCTCAACTGGCCTAGCTGGATAAATAAACGTGAAATAAATTAAATAAAAATAAAATGTCCAGTCTCTAGATAACAAGGTAGATGGTGCTACCAAGGACTGCGGGCCCTCTCTCGCCTTCTCCGTGGACAACACAAGTAAGACATTTAAACGGGTTTACCCTCGCAAGGCTGCCGGGCCAGACGGCATCCTGAGCCGCGTCCTCAGAGCATGCGTAGAACAGCTGGCTGATGTGTTTACGGCTATATTCAATCTCTATTGCTGTCCAAACATGCTTCAAGATGGCCACCTTTGTTCCTGTACCCAAGAAGGCAAAGGTAACTGAACTAAATTTCTCACTTCTGTCATCATGAAGTGCTTTGAGAGACTAGTCAAGGATCATATCACCTCCACCTTACCTGCCACCTTAGACCCACTTCAATTTGCATACCGCCTCAATAGGTCCACAGACGATGCAATCGCCATCACACTGCAAACTGC
Source organism: Oncorhynchus masou masou (assembly GCF_036934945.1). Taxonomy (NCBI): domain Eukaryota; kingdom Metazoa; phylum Chordata; class Actinopteri; order Salmoniformes; family Salmonidae; genus Oncorhynchus; species Oncorhynchus masou. The sequence continues at coordinate 13,677,551 of NC_088217.1, read as the reverse complement.
CCTATTCCATTTTTACAAGAGGAATACCTATGTATGAATGGAGTTCAGCATTCAACACCAGAGTACCCTAGCTCATCATTAAGCTCATCATTAGCTCATCATCAGCTCATCATTAAGCTGATCATTAAGCTTGAGGACCTTGGTCTCAAACTCACCCTGTGCAATTGGGTCCTGGACTTCCTGACGGGCCGCGCCCAGGTGGTGAAGTTCAGACACTCCTAATCCCCCTCCTCTCCTCACCATGCTCACCTCTCTCCAGACACTCCTAATGTCCCCCCTCTCCTCACCATGCTCACCTCTCTCCAGACACTCCTAATGTCCCCCCTCTCCTCACCATGCTCACCTCTCTCCAGACACTCCTAATGTCCCCCCTCTCCTCACCATGCTTACCTCTCTCCAGACACTCCTAATGTCCCCCCTCTCCTCACCATGCTCACCTCTCTCCAGACACTCCTAATCCCCCTCTTCTCCTCACCATGCTCACTGCACTCCAGACATTCCTAATGCCCCACCTCTTCACCTCACCATGCTCACTGCTCTCCAGACACTCCTAATCCCCCTCCTCTCCTCACCATGCTCACCTCTCTCCAGACATTCCTAATGCCCCACCTCTTCACCTCACCATGCTCACCTCTCTCCAGACACTCCTAATCCCCCTCCTCTCCTCACCATGCTCACTGCTCTCCAGACATTCCTAATGCCCCACCTCTTCACCTCACCATGCTCACCTCTCTCCAGACACTCCTAATCCCCCTCTTCTCCTCACCATGCTCACTGCTCTCCAGACACTCCTAATGTCCCCCCTCTTCTCCTCATCATGCTCACCTCTCTCCAGACACTCCTAATCCCCCTCCTCTCCTCACCATGCTCACCTCTCTCCAGACACTCCTAATCACCCTCCTCTCCTCACCATGCTCACCTCTCTCCAGGTACTCCTAATCCCCCTCCTCTCCTCACCATGCTCACCTCTCTCCAGACACTCCAAATCCCCCTCCTCTCCTCACCATGCTCACCTCTCTCCAGACACTCCTAATCCCCCTCCTCTCCTCACCATGCTCACCTCTGGCCAGACATTCCTAATGCCCCACCTCTTCACCTCACCATGCTCACCTCTCTCCAGACACTCCTAATCCCCCTCCTCTCCTCACCATGCTCACTGCTCTCCAGACATTCCTAATGCCCCACCTCTTCACCTCACCATGCTCACCTCTCTCCAGACACTCCTAATCCCCCTCTTCTCCTCACCATGCTCACTGCTCTCCAGACACTCCTAATGTCCCCCCTCTTCTCCTCATCATGCTCACCTCTCTCCAGACACTCCTAATCCCCCTCTTCTCCTCACCATGCTCACCTCTCTCCAGACACTCCTAATCCCCCTCCTTCTCCTCACCATGCTCACCTCTCTCCAGACACTCCTAATCACCCTCCTCTCCTCACCATGCTCACCTCTCTCCAGACACTCCTAATCCCCCTCCTCTCCTCATCATGCTCACCTCTCTCCAGACACTCCTAATCCCCCTCCTCTCCTCACCATGCTCACCTCTCTCCAGACACTCCTAATCCCCCTCCTCTCCTCACCATGCTCACCTCTCTCCAGACACTCCTAATCCCCCTCCTCTCCTCACCATGCTCACCTCTCTCCAGACACTCCTAATCACCCTCCTCTCCTCACCATGCTCACCTCTCTCCAGGTACTCCTAATCCCCCTCTTCTCCTCACCATGCTCACCGCTCTGCACACTCCTAATGTCCCCCCTCTTCTCCTCACCATGCTCACCTCTCTCCAGATACTCCTAATCCCCCTCTTCTCATCCTCTCCACAGGGTCCTGGCACCTCTAACTAATTTCCTGAATTAAACAAAACCAGAACTGGATCACCAGCTGCAGGGTCTCGAACATGACTTCAAGAAGAGGACTTTCCATAGACACTGTTCTACTATTGTTCTGAATTATTTATATTTTGCTCATGAATATTTGTATCTACACTCTTGACACTTTATATTTGACCCTTTTGTTGTTTACATGTCTGTTCAAAGCAGACACTGTTCTACTCTTGTTCAGAAAGATTTATAACTACACTTTGACACTTACATTTTATTCCACAGACACTTGTTTACATGTCTGTTCTCAGCAGGCACTTTTGTGTTGTGGTTTACTTTCAGAAGCAAGAATAAAGGTTTATTTGTGTGCTGAAAAAGCTCTGTTGGCATTTCTTCATCTCAACACAAGGTGTTTCACTGCATTCTATGTGAACATCAAGTGCTGACAATGTAGAGAAGAGCTGTGTGCCACAGACTTTACAGACTGACAACGTAGAGAAGAACGGTGTGCCGCAGACTTTACAGACTGACAACGTAGAGAAGAGCTGTGTGCCACAGACTTTACAGACTGACAACGTAGAGAAGAGCTGTGTGCCACAGACTTTACAGACTGACAACGTAGAGAAGAACTGTGCGCCACAGACTTTACAGACTGACAACGTAGAGAAGAGCTGTGTGCCACAGACTTTACAGACTGACAACGTAGAGAAGAACGGTGTGCCACAGACTTTACAGACTGACAACGTAGAGAAGAACTGTGCACCACAGACTTTACAGACTGACAACGTAGAGAAGAACTGTGTGCCACAGACTTTACAGACTGACAACGTAGAGAAGAACTGTGCGCCACAGACTTTACAGACTGACAACGTAGAGAAGAACTGTGTGCCACAGACTTTACAGACTGACAACGTAGAGAAGAACGGTGTGCCACAGACTTTACAGACTGACAACGTAGAGAAGAACTGTGCACCACAGACTTTACAGACTGACAACGTAGAGAAGAACTGTGTGCCACAGACTTTACAGACTGACAACGTAGAGAAGAACTGTGCGCCACAGACTTTACAGACTGACAACGTAGAGAAGAACTGTGTGCCACAGACTTTACAGACTGACAACGTAGAGAAGAACTGTGCGCCACAGACTTTACAGACTGACAACGTAGAGAAGAACTGTGTGCCACAGACTTGACAGACTGACAACGTAGAGAAGAACTGTGCGCCACAGACTTTACAGACTGACAACGTAGAGAAGAGCTGTGTGCCACAGACTTTACAGACTGACAACGTAGAGAAGAGCTGTGTGCCACAGACTTTACAGACTGACAACGTAGAGAAGAACTGTGTGCCACAGACTTTACAGATTGACAATGTAGAGAAGAGCTGTGTGCCACAGACTTTACAGATTGACAACGTAGAGAAGAGCTGTGTGCCACAGACTTTACAGATTGACAACGTAGAGAAGAGCTGTGTGCCACAGACTTTACAGATTGACAACGTAGAGAAGAGCTGTGTGCCACAGACTTTACAGACTGACAACGTAGAGAAGAGCTGTGTGCCACAGACTTTACAGACTGACAACGTAGAGAAGAACTGTGTGACACAGACTTTACAGACTGACAACGTAGAGAAGAGCTGTGTGACACAGACTTTACAGACTGACAACGTAGAGAAGAACTGTGTGCCACAGACTTTACAGGCTGACAACGTAGAGAAGAGCTGTGTGCCACAGACTTTACAGACTGACAACGTAGAGAAGAGCTGTGTGACACAGACTTTACAGACTGACAACGTAGAGAAGAGCTGTGACACAGACTTTACAGACTGACAACGTAGAGAAGAACTGTGTGACACAGATACAGACTGACAACGTAGAGAAGAGCTGTGTGCCACAGACTTTACAGACTGACAACGTAGAGAAGAGCTGTGTGCCACAGACTTTACAGACTGACAACGTAGAGAAGATCTGTGTGCCACAGACTTTACAGACTGACAACGTAGAGAAGAGCTGTGTGACACAGACTTTATAGGCTGACAACGTAGAGAAGAACTGTGCGCCACAGACTTTACAGACTGACAACGTAGAGAAGAGCTGTGCGCCACAGACTTTACAGACTGACAACGTAGAGAAGAGCTGTGTGACACAGACTTTACAGACTGACAACGTAGAGAAGAGCTGTGTGCCACAGACTTTACAGACTGACAACGTAGAGAAGAATGGTGTGCCACAGACTTTACAGACTGACAACGTAGAGAAGAACTGTGTGCCACAGACTTTACAGGCTGACAACGTAGAGAAGAGCTGTGTGCCACAGACTTTACAGGCTGACAACGTAGAGAAGAGCTGTGTGCCACAGACTTTACAGACTGACAACGTAGAGAAGAGCTGTGTGCCACAGACTTTACAGACAGACAACGTAGAGAAGAACTGTGTGCCACAGACTTTACAGACTGACAACGTAGAGAAGAACTGTGTGCCACAGACTTTACAGACTGACAACGTAGAGAAGAACTGTGTGCCACAGACTTTACAGACTGACAACGTAGAGAAGAGATGTGTGACACAGACTTTAAAGGCTGACAACGTAGAGAAGAGCTGTGTGACACAGACTCACCGTGCAGATAAAGAACTGAGTCTTTGCATCCATCAATAAATGGGTGGCAGGTAACCTAGTGGTTAGGGCATTGTTTCACTAACTGAAAGGTTGCTAGGTCAAATCTCTGAGCTGACAAGGTAAAAATCTGTTGTTCTGCAACCTGAACAAGGCAGTTAACCCACTGCTCCTAGGCCGTCATTGTAAATAAGAAGTTGTTCATAACTGACTTGCCTAGATAACGAAAATAAAAAATCACCATGCTTGCAGCCACGATGCCAAATGCATTCTGACTCTACGATATCGAGAGTTGTGGTAGTTCCAGGTACGCCCAGGTCTATTGAGATGGAGCCCTGTGAAAGAGAGGTAACAAAATAATGTCATATAGCTCTCTCGGCCGTGTGAACCTGTAGCAGGCATCTTCTCTGTGTCCATATCAAGCTATTAAGTGTGATGGACAGGTACATCCAATCTAGTAGATCCCAGGCAATTTGCAAAAATTACATTTTGCGAGTCAAGTATCTCTATGTGCACACTATTTTATTTTCCCGCTCACCTTCCTTGTTTGTCCGTAGATGGCTATTACCAGCTCACCGCCCTCCACTGTCCCTGGTAATATGGTCTTCATAAAATGGTGGAAAATCAATAAGGAAACATTTACAGTACCAATCAAAAGTTTGGATGTACCTATGGGTATTCTTTATTTTTATTCTTTATTTGAATGTAATTTGTACTCTTTTCTACATTGTAGAATAATAGTGAAGACATTAAAGCTATGAAATAACACATCAAATCATGTCGTCACTAAAAAAAGTAACCACCCTTTGCCTTGATGACAGCTTTGCACACTTTTGGCATTCTCCCAACCAGATGATGAGGTAGTCACCTGGAATGCATTTTAATTAACAGGTGTGAATTGTTAAAAGTTAATTTGTTGATATTCTTTCCTTCTTAATGCGTTTGAGCCAATTAGTTGTGTTGTGACAAGGTAGGGGTGGTATACAGAAGATAGCCCTATTTGTTAATCTCTTGAAACTCCCCATCCCGGATCCGGGATTGTGACTAAGCCTCAGGCTCATTAGCATAACGCAACGTTAACGATTTCTGAAAATCGCAAATAAAATTAAAATAATGCGTTTGCTCTCAAGCTTAGCCTTTTCTTAACAACACTGTCATCTCAGATTTTCAAAATATGCTTTTGAACCATAGAAATTGACTAATTTGTGTAAGAGTATGCAAAGCTAGCATAGCATTTTGTGTAGCATGTAGCACGCAACATTTTCACAAAAGCCAGATAACCAAATAAATAAAATCATTTACCTTTGAAGAGCTTCTGATGTTTTCAATGAGGAGACTCCCAGCCACATACCAGATGCGCAGTGTTTCCTGAAAGCGTCTGTGTGTAGGAGAAATCGTTCCGTTTTCTACATTGCGCCTGGCTACCGAAACGAACCGAAAATGCAGTCACCTACAACGTGAAACTTTTTCCGGATTAACTACATAATATCGACCGAAACATGGCAAACGTTGTTTGGAATCAATCCTCAAGGTGTTTTTTCACATATCTCTTCATTGACATGCAGTTCGTGGAAGCTTGCTTCTCTCTCTGTGCCCCATGGAAAAATACTGGCAGGTGACTTTTGCGCACCAATTTCGGCGCAGGACACCGGGCGGACACCTGGTAAATGTGGTCTCTTATGGTCAATCTTCCAACGATCTGCCTACAAATACGTCACAATGCTGCAGACACCTTGGGGAAACGACAGAAAGGGCAGACTCATTCCTCTTGCGTTCACAGCCATATAAGGAGATCATGAAAGACAGAGCCTCAAAAATCCTTGTCATTTCCTGGATGCCAAGTCATCTTGGTTTTGCCTGAAGCTCACGTTAAAGGGCACGCACAGAGAAGATATTTGTATTTCTGGACACGTCAGAGTGTTTTCTTTCGAACAGTAGCAATTATATGCATAGTCGAGCATCTTTTTATGACAAAATATCTTGTTTAAAACGGGAACGTTTTTCTTCCAAAAATGAAATAGCGCCACCATAAGTGTAAGAGGTTAAAGACCAAGTCTTTCAGCAAAGAGAAATGACAGTCCATCATTATTTTAAGACATGAATGTCTGTCAATCCAGAAAATTTCACAAACTTTTAAAGTTTCTTCAAGTGCATTCACAAAAACCATCAAGCGCTGTGATGAAACTGGGCTTATGAGGACCGCCACAGGAAAGGAAGACCCAGAGTTACCTCTGCTGCAGAGGATAAGTTCATTAGAGTTACCAGCCTCGGAATGTAGCGCAAATAAATGCTTCACAGAGTTCAAATAACAGACACATCTCAACATCAACTGTTCAGAGGTTACTACGTGAATCAGGCCATGGTCTAATTGCTGCAAAGAAACCACTACTAAAGAACACCAATGAAGAAGAGACTTGCTTGGGCCAAGAAACCCAAGCAATGGACATTAGACTGGTGGAAATCTGTTTTTGGTCTGACGAGTCCAAATGTGTGATTTCTGGTTCCAACCTCCGTGTCTTTGTGAGATGCAAAGTAGGTGAACGGATGATCTCAGTATATGTGGTTCCCACCATGAAGCATGGAGGAGGAGATGTGATGGTGTGGGGGTGCTTTGCTGGTGACACTGTCTGTAATTAATTTAGAATTAAATTCACAGTTAACCAGCATGGCTACCACAGCATTCTGCAGTGATTCGCCATCCCGTCTGGTTTGCGCTTAGTGGGATAATCATTTGTTTTTCAACGGAACAATGGCCCAACATACCTACATGCTGTGTAAGGGCTATTTGACCAAGAAGGAGAGTGTTGGAGTGCTGCATTACATTGCCTTGCGAAAGTATTCGGCCCCCTTGAACTTTGCGACCTTTTGCCACATTTCAGGCTTCAAACATAAAGATATAAAACTGTATTTTTTTGTGAAGAATCAACAACAAGTGGGACACAATCATGAAGTGGATCGACATTTATTGGATATTGGATATAACTTTTTTAACAAATCAAAAACTGAAAAATTGGGCGTGCAAAATTATCCAGCCCCCTTAAGTTAATACTTTGTAGCGCCACCTTTTGCTGCGATTACAGCTGTAAGTCGCTTGGGGTATGTCTCTATCAGTTTTGCACATCGAGAGACTGAAATTTTTTCCCATTCCTCCTTGCAAAACAGCTCGAGCTCAGTGAGGTTGGATGGAGAGCATTTGTGAACAGCAGTTTTCAGTTCTTTCCACAGATTCTCGATTGGATTCAGGTCTGGACTTTGACTTGGCCATTCTAACACCTGGATATGTTTATTTTTGAACCATTCCATTGTAGATTTTGCTTTATGTTTTGGATCATTGATCATTGGATCATTGTCTTGTTGGAAGACAAATCTCCGTCCCAGTCTCAGGTCTTTTGCAGACTCCATCAGGTTCTTCCAGAATGGTCCTGTATCTGTCTTCCCATCAATTTTAACCATCTTCCCTGTCCCTGCTGAAGAAAAGCAGGCCCAAACCATGATGCTGCCACCACCATGTTTGATAGTGGGTATGGTGTATTCAGGGTGATGAGCTGTGTTGCTTTTACGCCAAACATAACGTTTTGCATTGTTGCCAAAAAGTTCAATTTTAGTTTCATCTGACCAGAGCACCTTCTTCCACATGTTTGGTGTGTCTCCCAGGTGGCTTGTGGCAAACTTTAAACGACACTTTTTATGGATATCTTTAAGAAATGGCTTTCTTCTTGCCACTCTTCCATAAAGGCCAGATTTGTGCAATATACGACTGATTGTTGTCCTATGGACAGAGTCTCCCACCTCAGCTGTAGATCTCTGCAGTTCATCCAGAGTGATCATGGGCCTCTTGGCTGCATCTCTGATCTGTCTTCTCCTTGTATGAGCTGAAAGTGTAGAGGGAGGGCCAGGTCTTGGTAGATTTGCAGTGGTCTGATACTCCTTCCATTTCAATATTCTCGCTTGCACAGTGCTCCTTGGGATGTTTAAAGCTTGGGAAATATTTTTGTATCCAAATCCGGCTTTAAACTTCTTCACAACAGTATCTCGGACCTGCCTGGTGTGTTCCTTGTTCTTCATGATGCTCTCTGCGCTTTTAACGGACCTCTGAGACTATCACAGTGCAGGTGCATTTATACGGAGACTTGATTACACACAGGTGGATTGTATTTATCATCATTAGTCATTTAGGTCAACATTGGATCATTCAGAGATCCTCACTGAACTTCTGGAGAGAGTTTGGTGCACTGAAAGTAAAGGGGCTGAATAATTTTGCACGCCCAATTTTTCAGTTTTTGATTTGTTAAAAAAGTTTGAAATATCCAATAAATGTCGTTCCACTTCATGATTGTTGTTGATTCTTCACAAAAAAATACAGTTTTATATCTTTATGTTTGAAGCCTGAAATGTGGCAAAAGGTTGCAAAGTTCAAGGGGGCCGAATACTTTCGCAAGGCACTGATGACCTAGGCCTCCACAATCACCCGACCTCAACCCATTTCATATGGTTTGGGGTGAGTCGGACTGCAAAGTGAAGGAAAAGTCATCCAACAAGTGCTCCGAATATGTGAGAACTCCTTCAAGACTGTTGTAAAATCATTCCCCATGAAGCTGGTTGAGAGAATGGCAAGAGTGTGGAAAGCTGTCATCAAGGCTTGTCTAGTTAAATACATCTGAGATATTTGTGTCTATTTTTTAAAGGCAAAGGGTGGCTATTTTGAAGAATATAAAATATACAATATATTTTGATTTTTTTAAACACTTTTTGGTTACTACATGATTCCATGTGTGTTATTTCATAATTTAATATCTTCGATATTGTTCTACAATGTAGAAAATAGCAAAAAATAATGAACAACCTTTGAATGATTAAGTGTGTCCAAACTTTTGACTCGTACTGCACATATTTTAAAGTAATTCTAGTGCTTAATTTCAGGGACTGACAGCTTAAGAGGATTTAACAGTGAGAATAAGTTCACAGAGAAGCAGTGGTTTAACTGTTAGAAATGTTGTTCAAAGAAAATCGATGGTTTAACTTTTTAGAAGTGTTGTTCACAGAGAAACAGTGGTTTAATTGTGAGAAGTGACTTTTCACAGAGACACAGTGGTTTTAACTGTGAGAAGTGTTGTTGACAGAGAAACTGGTTTAATTGTGAGAAGTTACATTTTACAGATACACTGTGGTTTAAACTGTGAGAAGTGTTGTTCACAGAGACACAGTGGTTTTAACTGTAAAAAGTGTTGTTCACAGAGAAAGAGTGGTTTAACTTTGTTGTTCCGAATATTACACTTTTTGTAGGTCACTGATAACAATGGGATCAGAGAGCGTAGTATGCAAATCAGTGAGTTATACTTTACAATAGTTGTTTGTCTGCTTGTGTCACAGGTGTCACTTTGTCACGTGTCACAGGTAATTCTAAAGATAAATGTAGTTTGTGGGTATTGAGGTGAAACAAATATAAGACTTCACCATTTACAACTGAAGTTATGTCTACAGGGTATGAAAACAAAACGGGATTTCTGTGTGCTTACGTCTGTGTTGGTAGCTGGTGGCAATAGCACTAAATTACCTCTGAGCATCAATAAAGTTTTTTCAATCAAATAAATGTGTTCAGTTCCATTCATGTCAAAGGAAATGTTTATTTCATTGTCTAATAGTTTAATTGTTAATAGCCCTGCCTTATCTCAGCTCACTGGTCACCATGGCAACACCCATCCGTAGCACGCACTCCAGCAGTAATATCTCACTGGTCATCCCCAAAACCAACACCTCCTTTAGATGCCTTTCCTTCCAGTTCTCTGCTGCCAATGACTGAAACATATTGCAAAAATCACTGAAGCTGGAGTCTTATATCTCCATCTCTAATTTTAAGCATCAGCTGTCAGAGCAGCTTACCGATCACAGTACCTGTACACTATCTGTAAATAGCACACCCAACTACCTCATCCGCATTTTATTACTTACCCTCTTGCTCCACAGTATCTCTACTTGCACATCATCATCTGCACATCTGTCACTCTAGTATTAATGCTAAATTGTAATTATTTTTGCCTCTGGGGCCTATTTATTGCCTACCTCCCTACTCTTCTACATTTGCACACACTGTACATAGATTTTTCTATTTTTCATTTGTGTTATTTACTGTACGTTTGTTTATGTGTAACTCTGTGTTGTTGTTTTTGTTGCACTGCTTTGCTTTATCTTGGCCAGGTCACAGTTGTAAACGAAAACTTGTTCTCAACTGGCCTACCTGGTTAAATCAAGGTGAAATAAATAAATCAAAAATATGCAGGGACAGTTGTACCATGTTCCCATTCTTCTACAAAGCTTCACTAATTAATTTGCAGTGTCGATATTACCCCATTCAAATGAAAGCACTGACATCTACGGTTGAAGGACAGCTAATGTCTCACATTCAGATATTCGTCATATTTTATTATTTAGTAATATACAACACATAATAATACATAATAACAAATGTGATGCTCTTTACACCATGTACTAGAGGGGTTGATATTCTCTATGGGTCCTTACTTACGAACTCTGGGTTCAACCACTTGCTCTTTACACCATGTACTAGAGGGGTTGATATTCTCTATGGGTACATACATACGAACTCTGGGTTCAACGACTTGCTCTTTACACCATGTACTAGAGGGGTTGATGTTCTCTATGGGTCCTTACTTACGAACTCTGGGTTCAACCACTTGCTCTTTACACCATGTACTAGAGGGGTTGATATTCTCTATGGGTCCTTACTTACGAACTCTGGGTTCAACCACTTGCTCTTTACACCATGTACTAGAGGAGTTGATATTCTCTATGGGTACATACATACGAACTCTGGGTTCAAACACTTGCTCTTTACACCATGTACTAGAGGGGTTGATATTCTCTTTGGGTCCTTACTTACGAACTCTGGGTTCAACCACTTGCTCTTTACACCATGTACTAGAGGGGTTGATATTCTCTATGGGTCCATACTTACGAACTCTGGGTTCAACCACTTGCTCTTTACACCATGTACGAGAGGGGTTGATATTCTCTATGGATCCATACTCAACCACTTGGTTTAATCTTTGGGAACATCTTTGTGCATGCACAGTTTTATTTCTGGTAATGGGATGCGATCAAATATGTCTTTAACAATATAAAAAAAGTAGGCAGTTTGTTTCACCAGATAAGTTTATTGGCTTCAGTTGTGCTTTAAATTTAAATCTCAGAAGGGATGTCACGACCGTCGTATGAATAATAGGACCAAGGCGCAGCATGAGTAAAATTCCACATTTTAATGATAGTGAAACTTCCAAAACAACAAAGATATAACGATCGTGAAACACGTAGCGCACATAGACACTCATACAAAACAATATCCCCCATAGCAGGTGGGAAAAAGGACTCACTAATGTTGTCTTTGGCATCATTAAACTGAAGATGAATCTTTATCAAGTAACTCTCTGTAATTATTATTACACGATTAAACTGATTAATCATGTAACTGTAATTAACTAGGAAGTCGTGACACTAAGGAAAATATTCAGATTTTAAAGTTAAAATTTTCCCAATATAACTTTCAGATATTTTCATATCTGATCAACAGTCTTCTGATTAATGAATTCTATTTAACCTCACGTTAGTCTCATTCCAAACGTCGTAAATTGTTGGTTATCTGCACGAACCCAGTCTTCACTATGAGTCATCCATACATCAATTGTCTTAAATCAATTATTTACTAACTAAGTAATTCACAGAAATGCATAAACAAACTGTAGATCAGGGGTGTCAAAGTCAAATGGACGGAGGGCCAAATAAAAAATTTAGCTACAAGCCGAGGGCCGGACTGTTCGAATGTTCATTGAAAAATTTTTAAATGACGAGAAGACAGTGAACCAATTGAACCTATAAAACCTGAAACAAATATATTCCAATATGATCAGATAAATAAAGCAATATTTTCAATGGCTCTGTCAGTAATCTTTAATTTTCAACAGACACAAAAGACAAATTTCTTATAAAAATCCCCATAACATGAACATTAAATGAAAGAAACCGTATTCAAGGCACCATCAGTAGCCTATATTTTCTATTTTAGCAAAAGTGGTTAAATGGATAGTTCAAAGAAAAATCAATTAGCAATTTTCTATCATCCACTCAACTGAAATATTTTTAAAATATAATTGGATTGAAATACAATAAAATAAAGTGCAAAAATCTATTAATCAAAAACAACACTTTGTTTTATTCTGCAGTGAAAACAAATATTAAATTTTAACTTTTAAACTTGAACTGAGTGAAAAATTCTAAATATGTGATTGCACAGTAATGGCCACTTGTTTGAGATAAGCTGGTGATACCTTTGGTGTCCCATCTTTTCCACAAGTTCATCAATGGTCTGGGGAAAAATTCTGAGCTGAGGAAATCCTCAGAATTGAGTGGAGGTGTTCAGCAGTAAGTCGACTTCTGTGTGATGTTTTGTTCAGGTTCATCAAAGAAAAAGTTGTTCACAGGTATGTGCTGCCAAACATAGACAACATTAGCACAGGATACAAGCTGGGGCATTGTACATCGGGGATTAAACGGGCATCCCAGCACCCACTGCCGCATATTTTGCCCTCAGTGCATCATTGCATTGGAGGTCAATCAACTCCATTTGGAGGTTTGGGGTGAGCTTTCCATCAACAGCAAATGGGTTACCGAGCAGTTCCAACCTGCTTTTGTGCTTCAAAGTCAGCAAATGGACCAGTTCGAAAGTCAGCGGAAGCATACCTATTTTATCAGCCAACTGTGCGCTCGGGAACACTGGTAAAGCTTTCTTTCATGGTCTGGCAGCTGGGAAAGTGGCTCAAATTTTCTTTCCGCATCTCTGTCTCCCACAGAGTCAGTTTGGTTTTAAATGCCTTCACTGTACTGTACATATCAGAGATGTAACCAAAGACATGATCCCGACCCTGCAGCTGCAAGTTCATTGCATTCAGATGACTCGTAATGTCACACAGAAAAGCCATTTCACACAGAAACATTTATGTCTCGGAGTTGTGTTGTGTTTTCCCTTTGCTGTCCAAGAACAGACAAATCACACACCAACATAGAAAACATCTTTGAAGCACCTTTCCCTGGCTTAGCCATCGCACCTCTGTGTGATAAGGCAAATCACCATGCTCCGTTTCTAACTCCGTCAGAAATGCCTTGAACTGGCGGTGATTCAAACCTTTGGCTCTGATAAAGTTAACTGTGGATGATGATGCTCATTACATGCTCCATTTTCAAAACAACGCTTCCTGGTGTATGATACAATGATAAGCTGTCAGCTATGGGTTTTCCTTTGCATCTTTTCCCGATCTTGCACCAGTAACTCCTGTGTCTACAGCTGCAGGTGCTCTATCGGCATGTCAAACCCACGAGTTTTTCCCAAGGCAGCTCCATCTCATTTACACATCTTGACACCTCTTCATACAAATCATGCCCCGTAGTTGTGCCATGCATAACTTAACATGCCAAAAATATCTGTCACGCAATGCTGGAGTCCAATTGAATGAAAATTTAGAACAATATAAATAGTTCTCGGTCTAAATCATCCACAGCCAAGGAATATGCAATGAAATTTTCCCATTTTTCACAAGCTGCTCTAAAATTTAGATTGATGGACAACTGGTCTTTCTCTCGGCAATGGTGTTTCTGCTCAGACTCACATTTAAAAAGAGTTGTTTTTCTTGGCAAATTTGTCACAAACTTTAATCATGCAGTTTTTGATGAAATCCCCTCCGTCAAATGGCCGGGCTGATTTAGCGATCTCTTCTGCCAAAATAAAACTGGCCTTGACAGCAGCCTGGCCTTGTGATTTGGTTTTTTGAACAGAGCCTGTCGAGATTTGAGGCCTCGTTTTAATTCCTCTGCCTTTTGTAGCCTTTGTTCCATGTCCATATTCTTGTTTTTGTCCGCGTGTTTCGTTTCATAATGTCGTCTCAGATTATACTCTTTCAGTACCGCCACACTTTCTCCACACAGAAGACACACAGGTTTTCCAGCTACCTCCGTGAACATATACTCCGAAACCTTGTTTGAAACCCCGGTTCTCAGTGTCCACCTTCCGTTTTGCCATTTTTGATAAATCTGAAAGTTAATTTTACTGTGATACAAAACACTACAAAACAAATAAATATTGAAATGAAGCAGCCTAAACTGGTGTCATCGTTGCATTGTGGGAAATGTACATTGGTGCGTGTAAAGACAATCGGGCTGCCGGCTTGCTGCGGTATGGCGGGCCGGTTCAATATAAATCAAGATCATCCCAGGGGCCGATAAAAACCTTCTGCCTCGGATTGGAACCACTCGGGACTTGACTCTGACATATGTGCTGTAGATAGTTACAAGGAAATGATAACGGAGTTTCCCTAGTGGGATAAACCGGCATCGCGGCTTGGTGTACAAAAGGGAAGTGGGGGTCGACTGAGAAGACAACACACAGTTGATAATTATAACAATTGAAATGCTAATCCTTTGCACATGAACGCTCACTCATTCGGGAACAATTGCAATCAATATATATATATTTACGCTCAGTGTGTCGGCGTGATCTCTGTTGAAAAGTGTGTTTCTGTTGGAGAGTCTGTCCGCTCTCTCTCTATCTCATCCCAGAACCTCTCACTGGACTGAGGTTAGAATGGATAGAGAGTGACATCCATTCATGTCGTTAAAGATAGATGTTTCGGGACTGAGGAAAGCTCGGTTCAATGATACCGAATTCCTAGCTGCAGACGAGTAATTAGTATCAAAGACTTGTTCTTATTCTGTCGGTATCGATAGTCTAAGATTTTAATAACCACGTGGGATGGTGAAAAGATTCAGCAGTCTGGACTCAAACCTTGGCCCTCTCGTTATCGAGATAAGCTGGTCTGCAACCTTTGTCCTCTCGTAATTGAGAGAAACATGGTCTGTTGAAAAATTCTTAAGGTGGGGTTTTCATTCGGAAGAGCAGATCTGGCTGTCTCTGACGCCAAGTCCTGGCTGTGTTCATGGGGGAGTCCAGTAACTTAAGTGAAACATTACACAGAAATACAATTCTCTCACTTTACATCATTACATAGCATCCCATAATTTCACAAATAGTTTAATCTTGCCTCATTCATCCTGTACAACAATTAGATGTAAAGCCTCATATCTGAGGCTATTATATAAACAGTGTTTATGAGTTTCCCCAAGTTGTAACAAATGGACCAGTTCGTAGCTGGATTCTTCACCTATCTTTTATACCTTCTCCAGAACATAAATGCTTGTTGCAGACTGGCAGCTCTGTGCAGGTGGAAGAAATTCCTTTGTTCTCTGTATGAAACTTTACTCTCTCTCTCTATACTGTGGCCATGAGGAGATAATCTCCTACAGGAGTTTACGACCTCTCTCTGACCACAGCAGCCTGGGTGTAGGAGACAGGGGGGTGGGGAGTAACCAAAGAGGGCAACATCATGACACTAAGTATGATCCCCAATTAGAGGTAACGATTATCAGCTGCCTCCAATTGTGAACCATACACACACACACCAACATAGAAATATGGTGCGGGGAGCTGCCCGGAGGCTGGGGTGTGGAGGTATTACACCATAGAGAACCCCGGACTGTGCATGGTCACTGGGCTCTTGAGCAAGAGGATAAAAATAAAAATAAAAATACCAATCGAATATGTCAAAATTGACTACAAAGTGTAAATAGGATAATTTTGTTCATAAAATTAGTCTTGTCCAAAACAGAGTTTTTGTTCGTCATGACTTACTTGTGATATGGGTTTTGACTTTGACAATGATCAGTTGCCCACTAACACTGTGTCTACAGCTGTGGTGCTTGCCTCTATCCAGGGGCATGCACATAAATTAAGAGTTGGGCCAATGCAGTTCTGCATTATCATGCATTTACATGACACTGGCAGCTATGTTAGCTCACCATTAACTTAACATGGAGAATATTTAAACAATGCTATGTAATTGAATGTCTAGATTTAGAACAATATAAATAGTTCTACACGGTCTAAATATACAGTGCATTGGGAACGTTTTCAAACCCCTTGACATTTTCCACATTCTGTTACATTACAGCCTAAAATTCTAAAATTGATTAAATATATGTTTTTCCCTCATCAATCTACACACAATACCCCATAATGACGAGGCAAAAACAGGTTTAGATTTTTGGCAAATTTGTCACTAATAAAAAACTGAGCACACTGGGAGGTTTTCATCATGGATCTTTCTGTCCGTTCATCTGTCCATCGATCCTGATTAGTCTCCCAATCCCTGCCACTGAAAAACATCCCCACAGCATGATGCCACCATGTTAACAGGTTTCCTACAGACGTGACGCTTGTCATTAAGGCCAAAGAGTTCAATCTTTGTCACGGTTTTCATATGGTGAAGGAGAGTCGGACCAAACTGCAGCATGTCTATTGTGATCCATGTTTAATAAAACAAACGTAACACGAATCAATACAAAACACTACAAAACAAATAAACGAAAATGAAAACCGAAACAGCCTAAACTGGTGTCAACTAACACAGCACAAGGACATCAAGACACTAAGGACAATCACCCACCGCAAACTCAAAGAATATGGCTGCCTCAATATGTTTCCCAATCAGAGACAACGATAAGCACCTGCCTCTGATTGAGAACCACTCGAGACAGCCATAGACTTTGCTAGATAACCCCACTAGCTACAATCCCAAATACATACACACCAAAACACCAAGACAAAACACACCACAATACAAAAACTCCATGCCACACCCTGGCCTGACCCAATACATGAAGAAAAACACAAAATACTTAGACCAGGGCGTGACAGAACCCCCCCCCCTAAGGTGCGGACTCCCGAACGCACCTCAAAACAATAGGGAGGGTCCGGGTGGGCGTCTGTCCATGGTGGCGGCTCAGGCGCGGGACGTGGAACCCACTCAGTCAATGTCTTAGTCCCCTCTCCTCGCGTCCCTGGATAGACCACCCTCGCCGCCGACCATGGCCCAGTAGTCCTCACCCAGACCCCCACTGGACTGAGGAGCAGATCGGGACTGAAGGACAGCTCGGGACTGAGGCAGCTCGGGACTGAGAGAAAGCTCGGGAGAGAGAGAAAGCTCGGGAGTGAGAGAAAGCTCGGGAGTGAGAGAAAGCTCAGGAGTGAGAGGAAGCTCAGGCAGGTTGATGGATCTACCAGATCCTGGCTTGCTGGTGGTTCCGGCAGATCCTGGCTGACTGGCGGATCCTGGCTGACTAGCAGATCTGGCAGATCCTTGCTGACTGGCGGATCCTGGCTGACTGGCGGATCCTGGCTGACTGGCGGATCCTGGCTTACTGGCGGATCCTGGCTGACTGGCGGATCTGGAAGAGTCTGGTTGACTGGCAGATCTGGAAGGGTCTGGTTGACTGGCAGATCTGGAAGAGTCTGGCTGAATAGCAGATCTGGAAGAGTCTGGCTGACTGGCAGATCTGGAAGAGTCTGGCTGACTGGCAGATCTGGACAGACTGGCGGCGCTGAGCAGACTGGCGACGCTGGGCAGAATGGCGATGCTGGGCAGACTGGCGACGCTGGGCAGACTGGCGACTCCTTGCAGACTGGCAGCTCCTTGCAGACTGGCAGCTCCTTGCAGACTGGCAGCTCCTTGCAGACTGGCAGCTCCTTGCAGACTGGCAGCTCCATGCAGACTGGCAGCTCCTTGCAGACTGGCAGCTCCATGCAGACTGGCAGCTCTAGCTGCTCCATGCAGACTGGCAGCTCTGGCTGCTCCAAACAGGCAGGAGGCTCCAGCAGCACTGGAGAGGAAAAAAGTTCCGACAGGGCAGGAGAGGCGAGGCGCACTGTAGGCCTGATGCGTGGTGCTGGCACTGGTGGTATTGGGCCGAGGACACGCACAGGAAGCCTGGTGCGGGGAGCTGCTACCGGAGGGCTGGGGTGTGGAGGTGGTACTAGATAGACCGGACTGTGCAGGCGCACTGGAGCTCTTGAGCACCGAGCCTGCCCAACCTTACCTGGTTGAATACTCTCGGTTGCCCTGCCAGTGCTGCGAGGTGGAATAGCCCGCACTGGGCTATGTAGGCGAACCGGAGACACCGAGCGCAAGGCTGGTGCCATGTAAGCCGGCCCAAGGAGACGCACTGGGGACCAGATGCGTAGAGCCGGCTTCATGGCATTTGGCTCGACGCTCAATCTAGCCCGGCCGATACGCACCGGGCTATGCACCCGCACTGGGGACACCGTGCGCACCACTGCATAACACGGTGCCTGCCCGGTCTCTCTAGCCCCCCGGTAAGCACAGGGAGTTTGCGCAGGTCTCCTACCTGGCGTAGCCATACTCCCTGATAGCCCCCCCAAGAAATTTTTGGGGCTGATTCCCGGGCTTCCATCCACGTCGCCGTGCTGCCTCCTCATACCAGCGCCTCTCCACTTTAGCTGCCTCTAGTTCCTCCTTGGGGCGGCGATATTCACCAGGCTGAGCCCAGGGTCCTTTTCCGTCCAGTTCCTCCTCCCATGTTCAGAAATCCTTAATACGCAGCTCCTCTTTGGGTTGCTCCTGTTTCCTCTTCTCCTGCTGCACCTTTGGGCGGCTACACTCCCCTGGTTTAGCCCAGGGTCCTCTCCCATCAAGGATTTCCTCCCATGTCCAGAAATCCTTAATACGCAGCTCCTCTTTGGGCTGCTCCTGCCTGTTGACACGCTGCTTGGTCCGTTTATGGTGGGTGATTCTGTCACGGTTTTCATATGGTGAAGGAGAGTCGGACCAAACTGCAGCGTGTCTATTGTGATCCATGTTTAATAAAACAAACGTAACACGAATCAATACAAAACACTACAAAACAAATAAACGAAAATGAAAACCGAAACAGCCTAAACTGGTGTCAACTAACACAGCACAAGGACATCAAGACACTAAGGACAATCACCCACGGCAAACTCAAAGAATATGGCTGCCTAAATATGGTTCCCAATCAGAGACAACGATAAGCACCTGCCTCTGATTGAGAACCACTCGAGACAGCCATAGACTTTGCTAGATAACCCCACTAGCTACAATCCCAAATACATACACACCAAAACCCCAAGACAAAACACACCACAATACAAAAACTCCATGCCACACCCTGGCCTGACCCAATACATGAAGAAAAACACAAAATACTTAGACCAGGGCGTGACAATCTTGGTTTTATCAGATCACAGAATATTGTTTCTCATTTGTCTAAGTCCTTTAGGTGCCTTTTGGAAAACTCCAGTCATGTGCCTTTTACCGAGGAGTGGCTTCCGTCTGGCCACTCTACCATGAAGGCTTGATTGGTTGAGTGCTGCAGAGATGGCTGTCCTTCAGGAAGCTTCTCCCATCTCCACAGAGGAACTCTAGAGCTCTGCCATAATTCCCCAGATCTGTGCCTCAACAAAATCCTGTCTCGGAGCTCTACGGACAATTCTTTTGACCTCATGGCTTGATTTCTGCTCTGACATGCACTGTCAACTGTGGGACCTTATATAGACAGATGTGTGCCTTTCAAAATCATGTCCAATCAATTGAATTTACCACAGGTGGACATCTCAAGAATGACTGATTGAAACATGATGCACCTGAGCTGAATTTTGAGGCTCATAGCAAAGGGTCTGAATAATTAATAAATAACTTTTTATTTATTTATAATTGTGCAACAATTTTTAAAAATAAACTGTTTTTGCTTTGTCATTATGGGGTATTGTGTGTAGACGGATGAGAAAAATACATAATTTAATGCATTTTAGTATAAGGCTGTAATGTAACAAAATGTGGAAAAAGTCAAGGGGTCTTAATACTTTCAAAATGCACAGCATGTCTCTGCCTCTATCCAATCCTACCGCAAAACACACACAGTGAAACAGACCTGCCCACCAGCTCAGCGGATCTGACTTTGCTTAGATGATACAACACATTAAACATTTTTTAAACTTGAGAAATACTGCACCAAACACCTTATCTAGACTTAAAATTGCACGACCAAACCTCATTTTCAAAAACGTCAAAATTAATTACAGATTTCTTGAGTAATCTTAGATTCATTTTGACTATTTTGAGGAGGTAATACTGACTTTGTTCCTAAGGTGTCTCATGTGGGACACACATCAGTAACGGCCACATGAACCACACCCCAAAGGCTGAAATCTCATTTTTCTTAAACCTGTCTATGACTGGGGTTCCGCTAGCGAAAGCTCCACAAACGATTATGTTAGGTCACCACCAAGTCACAGAAAAACCCAGCCATTTTTCCAGCCAAAGAGAGGAGTCACAAAAAGCAAAAATAGAGATACAATTAATCACTAACCTTTGATGATCTTCATCAGATGACACTCATAGGGCTTCATGTTACACAATACATGTATGTTTTGTTCGATAAAGTGCATATTTATATGCAAAAATCTAATTTTACATCGGCGCGTTACGTTCAGTAGTACTTAAACATGCAGTGATTTTGCAGAGAGCCACACCAATTCACATAAATACTCATTATGAATGTGGATGAAAATTCAAGTGTTGCATGGAACTTTAGATACGCTTCTCCTTAATGCAACCGCTGTGTCAGATTTCAAAAAAACTTTACGGAAAAAGCAAACCATGCAATAATCTGAGTACAGCGTTCAGACAACAAAGCAGCCAAAAAGATATCAGCCATATTGTGTTGTCAACATTAGTCAGAAATAACATTATAAATATTCACTTACCTTTGATGATCTTCATCAGAATGCACTCCCAGGAATCCCAGGTCCACAATAAATGTTTGATTTGTACGATAAAGTTCATCATTTATGTACAAATAGCTTCTTTTGTTAGGGCGTTTGCTAAACAAATCCAAACGCGCGTTCAGGTCCAGCCGAACGTTGCTAAAAAAATTATATTACAGATCGTAGAAACTTGTAAAACTAAGTATAGAAACAATCTTTAGGATGTTTTTTATCATAAATGTTCTAGCCTACCCTGGGGCGGCAGGGTAGGCTAGTGGTTAGACTAGTAACCGGAAGGTTGTGAGTTCAAACCCCCGAGCCGACAAGGTACAAATCTGTCGTTCTGCCCCTGAACAGGCAGTTAACCCACTGTTCCCAGGCCGTCATTGAAAAATAAGAATGTGTTCTTAACTGACTTGCCTGGTTAAATAAAATAAAAAAAGGTAAAAATTAACTTGTAAGTCGCTCTGGATAAGAGCGTCTGCTAAATGACTTAAATGTAAATGTAAATAATGTTCCAACCGGAGAATTCCATTGTTTGTAGAAAAGCAATGGAATGAGAGCTACCTCTCATATGAATGCGCGTGACTGAGTTCGAGGCTGCTGCCAGACCTCTGACTCAATCCCCTCTCATTCGGCCCCCCTTCACAGTAGAAGCTTGAAACAACGTTCTAAAGACGGTTGACATCTAGTGGAAGCCTTGGGAAGTGCAAAATGACCCATACCCCACTGTATATTCGATAGGGGCTGAGTTCAAAAACCACAAACCTCAGATTTTCCACTTCCTGTTTGGATTTTTTCTCAGGTTTTTGCCTGCCATTTGAGTTCTGTTATACTCACAGACATCATTCAAACAGTTTTAGAAACTTCAAAGTGTTTTCTATCCACTATTAATAATAATATGCAAATATTAGCATCTGGGTTTGAGTAGGATGCAGTTTACTCTGGGCACGCTTTTCATCCAAAAGTGAAAATGCTATCCCAAAGAAGTTTCAACAAAGAAACACATTTGGAATTTGTGTGTTCAGTCACTCTTTAAGGCAGCAAAATGGGAAGACTGTGCAAGGGAGTGTGCAGACAGTCTTGGTGTTTCCACCAAGTACTAACTCTGGGGTGTGAAGACATACGCAATCCATACACCCCCACATTTTTACATTGAAATAATTGTGCTACGGTAGGAGATTCTAAAAAAAAAAATTGTAATGTTTTATTACATTTTAAGCAGTGCAATCAAAAATATGATCTTCCAGTTTTTTGTATTTATTTCCACACAATGAGGTTGGAATAATAATGTAATATTGTGAAAATTATGTTATTGCATTTTTAAGAACTGTTTGAAATGACTGACTGAAAAATCAGCTTGTCTGGCTAAGTGGGGTTTTTGCATCACCTAGTGACAAGCCCATGTTTTGCCATATCTAAATATTTGGTTCTATCCGGCCTAATGGAGGATGACACCTGACAGTGACAATATAAAAGCATAAATGACCTCTATTTGACAAGACCATATGGTGGTTAAGCCTTCTCTCTCTGTAGCACAAGTTGACCTATATTAAGAACTTTGATTGGTTGGGGCCCTCTACAGTCTACGTCTTTCATTGGTTGATGCGCTATTTGTTCCCGGAAATATAACTTTGCACATGTGGCTCGTGGTAGCAAGGTGGCTAAAAGTGACATGTTTTCCTATGGGAAAAGCCAACAGCTACTGTAACTGTTCTAAAAGGTTTAAGTTTTGTACGTTTTGACTCAATTAGTCTGGGTGAATTTAACAATACTCTCAATCAAATTGCAATCAAAACAATGAACATAAGAGAGGGAAGAGACTAATAATTAAGACCTGATGATGATGATGGTATTAATGTTGATGGTAATGATGATGATGATGATGATGATGATGATGATATTAGTGATGATGATGATCACTTGTGAAAAACTCTAGGGCAGCACTGATTTGTTGATGACTATCATCATTGCTTTCCGTTCCTTCAGGTTGGCTATGTACTGTATCTTCTTAATAAATTTTATCCCCTCAATGTTTTGCAAAGGCCAGGAGAGGAATAACCGTTCACACTATTATATTTCTAGCATCCACAGCTAAAAAAACTTGAAGGTAACATGCCGAAACAAGTTGGTTTTTAAAGCTGCAATCCTTAATTGAAACAATAACAAAGTGAGGGATGGGCCTGGAGAAATGTAACCACTCTCAAATTCATAGACAAAGCTATGGATGCAAGGACCGAGCATCCATGATATCGTTTTAACCGTGTGTTGAGGCTATACAGTGTTTGTTTACATTTACATTGTTTACAAACATTGGAGTAGAACAAGCTTTAATCTTGGGTTTTGATGGGGTACGACAGTTGAACTGAGCTCATGAGGCATTTATAAATGTAAGTCCAAAAATGATTGTAGCAACTAAGGATTCCAGTTTCAATACAAATGAAAAAAAGCATTTCTGATATCTACTTCCATTGTCTTCCAAGTCAAAGAGTGTCTGAATAAGTTCATTTCTGCAGCTTGCTCCTCTATTCATGCACCTTGGATGGAGAGTGAGGTAATGACAGTTGTGTAAAATACCTAGTTTTTTTGTGTAGCATTCCAATCGATGTAGTGGTATTTGTCAGCGTGAGCCCTCTTTCTTTTAATCTTTAGTGACGCAGACTGTCTTAAGGTGACCTTGCCACTTGGTGGGAGCATTGGCATAGCAAATAGGCTTTTCAGAGTTCCAACAGAGTCCCACCAGCAGAGTCAGTACAATAAAAGAGAAGTACGACAACTGGAACGTTCCTTCATATGAAATTACTCTTTATTCACTATATTTTCAGATAATGACCCAATGTCCATTGAATACACAATATTCATACTTACAGGAAACAGGTATTGGAAAATGTAGGAGTGGGTTTAATTAATTAAGGCAGGGGAACTAGGTGAAAGAGGGGATATAGTTGGATTAAGGGTTGTATTGAACCTTTATAATAGTCATTGGGATACCAATAAAGGATAAGCGGTATGTCATGAGTTATGGTTCACACTTTAAACAAACAACAACTTTTTAGGCTGTATCAAACCATCATGAAATTTGTCATGAAGACTGTGCTTATTTTATGCTTATATTCTTCTCACATATCTACATATCACATATCTAGGTTTTTATAAAGGCCTATTTGTTTCTGAAAACATTCATAATACATTTAATTTAATTAATTAATTTCACCTTTATTTACACACATCAATATAAATACAAAATGCAAACAGAAAGAAAAACACGGTCAGTAATAAGTAATAAGATCCTCAACCAGCTGTCTGAATGACCCCTAGAGGCACCAGAACATCACATTCATCAGTAATAAGATCCTCAACCAGCTGTCTGAATGACCCCTAGAGGCACCAGAACATCACATTCATCAGTAGTAATGTCCTCAACCAGCTGTCTGAATTACCCTAGAGGCCAGAACATCACATTCATCAGTAATAAGGTCCTCAATCAGCTGTCTGAATTACCCTAGAGGCCAGAACATCACATTCATCAGAAATAAGGTCCTCAACCAGCTGTCTGAATGACCCCTAGAGGCACCAGAACACCACATTCATCAGTAGTAAGATCTTCAACCAGCTGTCTGAATAACCCCTAGAGGCACCAGAACATCACATTCATCAGTAATAAGGTCCTCAATCAGCTGTCTGAATGACCCTAGAGTCCAGAACATCACATTCATCAGTAATAAGGTCATCACATTGAACATCACATTGAATAACATTTTGAAGATTGTTCCACAAAGAAGCTGCAAGAAAAGTAAAAGCTGATTTCCTTGGTGGAGACCAGAGGAATTTCCAGAGTTATCCATCACTGAGACCTGGAGTGGTAACTTATGTCTAAAGTTTAGTAAAGACGTTAGGTACAGTGGGTCTTTTTTAAAAGGCTTTATAAATGAAAACATAGTAATGTATCAACATACGTGACATCAAAGTGGGCCAACCAACTTCCTGGTAGAGAATGCAGTGATGAGTACTAAAATTGTTGCCCTTTAATGGCTTTAATGAAGTGGCAGCTGCGTTCATATAGATGATGTCGCCATAGTCTAGGACCGACAAGAACATCGACTGAATAATTTGCTTTCTACTATTTAACGACCTATTTCTTTAGAAACCCATTTGTATTCTCAGTTTATGGACAAACTCATAAATATGCTTTTTAAAAGAAAGATTTTCATCTATCCAGATGCCCAGATATTTGTAAGCAGGGACACAATCAATATGGACACCATCCAAAGAACATTATGCTTAAATCATCAGTTATTTGTATGTGCTTTAGAGAACAACATATACTTAGTTTTACCTGCATTCAAAACTAATTTCAGGTCAATAACATTTTTCTGTAATACCATGAAGGCAGACTGTAGTTCAGATTGACAATATAATCGGCATAAGTGCAGGTTCAAATTTTTTACGTACAATTTGATATTGTTCATGTAAACAGTCAAGAGTACAGGACCCAGAATCGACCTCTGCGGGACACCTTTCGTAATATCCAGGAGACCTGACTTCAGTAGATACACATTGAGTTCTAGCTGCCTAGTCATGTTTAAACCAGTTACATGCAACCTGGTCTTTGCCAATGGAGGAAGCTTCTGAATTTGCAATGAGTGATCAACAGTATGGAACGCCTTTGACAGGTCAGTGAAGAGTTGCAGCATAATGTTGCCCTCTATCCATACAGATAGAACCACATCATTTGTACCTAAGGATGCAGCAGAGATAGTGCTATGACCTGTTCTAAAAATAGAATGATGTATATTTAGAATACATTTAAAACATAAGAAAGATCTTAGCTGAAAATCAAACAATGATTCTAATATTTTAGCAAGGCAAAAAAGTTTAGAAATAGGGTGAGAATGATTTAGGTCACAAGGGTCACCACCTTTGTGGGGGGAGTACATGGGCTGCCTTCCAAACATTGGGTATAGCACCAGATATAATCATTAGGTTAAAAATATGGGTTAATGATTCAGCAATCAGGGGAAAGAGAGCTGCTGCAAAAATGGATCAAGCACATCAGCCCCATTGGAATTAATAATCATCAATCTTAAGCAAGGCATCTAGCACATCACAGAGAGTAAATTGTTGAAATTAAACATTTTTTAAAAACATTCACTAGAAGTTGACCGGATAACTATCGAGTCAGCTAGAGGCTGGTAAAGGCAAGAGCAGTCGATTGACTGACCAGGGTCAACTACTCCACCGTTTCTCTCAAATAAAAAGCCTGCCTAGATAAATGATGAATCATCACTTATCCCATTCTTCTCAGTTATGATGCCAGAGTCAGAAAGAACTTGCTCAGGCAGGGAAGAAGAGGAATTAGTGTGCTTCAGTGCATTTACTGTTTTCCAAAATGTTGTCAAGCTATATAAAGAATGACAAAAGGGTTATGGAGTATGGTATAAATTATTTATGTAGTGTTTATGAAGATTTTATAAATTGTAAGTCTAACCAACTTATCAATGGGATTTACATATCTGTGTGTCCTCCTGGCCCATTCTATCACCATATTACATACATCTGATATGTTATTGTACTGACACACCAGCTTTTGAAAACTCATCAGCACAAATAGAATATACAGTACCAGTCAAAAGTTTGGACACATCTACTCATTCCAGGGTTTTTCTTTATTTTCACTATTTTCTACATTGTAGAATTATAGTGAAGACATCAAGAATCATGTAGTAACAAAAAAAGTGTTTAACAAATCAAAATATATTTTATATTTGAGATTCTTCAAAGTAGCCAGCCTTTGCCATGATGACAGCTTTGCACACTCTTGGCATTCTCTCAGCCAGCTTCATGAGGTAGTCACCTGGAATGCATTTAAATTAATTATTTGGTAAACCACCAAGTTCATATTATGACATATTACAACATCACACCTCCTCCTCCATGCTTCACGTTGGGAGCCACACATGCAGAGATCATCCATTCACCTACTCTGCTTCTCACAAAGACACAGGGGTTGGAACCAATAATCTCAAATTTGCACTCATCAGACCAAAGGACAGATTTCCACCGGTCTAATGTCCATTGCTCATCTTTCTTGGCCCAACCAAGTCTTTTCTTATTGGTGTTCTTTAGTAGTGGTTTCTTTGCAGCAATTCAACCATGAAGGCTTGATTCATGCAGTCTCCTCTGAACAGATGTGTCTGTTACTTGAACTCTGTGAAGTATTTATCTGGGGTGCAATCTGTGGTGATGACGGACTGTCATTTCTATTTGCTTATTTGAGCTCTTCTTGCCATAATATGGACTTGTTTTTTTTTAACAAATAGGGCTGTCTTCTGTATATCACCCCTACCTTGTCACAACACAACTGATTGGCTCAAATGCATTAAGAAGGAAATAAATTCTATAAATCAGGGCACACCTGTTATTTGAAATGCATTCCAGGTGACTTCCTCATGAAGCTGGTTGAGAGAATTCCAAGAGCGTGCAAAGCTGTCATTAAGTCAAAGGGTAGCTACTACCAATATAAAATATATTTTCATATTTTTGACACTTTTATCTTACTACATGATTCCATATGTGTTATTTCATAGTGTTGATGCCTTCTCTATTGTTCTACAATGTAGAAAATAGAAAAAAAACTATTTTTTATTTCATTTGTCAAGCTGAATGCATATAATATGATTGAAAGTGAAAGGGATGGTATTTGTAGCCAGAGGAGTTTTCTTATAACAAAGACATAAAAAACTTCGATGTCTGAGTATTGCTATTTCGAGACAGGGGAAGTTAGTGAAGAACCATTGGAGGTTATTGTAATGGGCAGAAAATAGATCCTTCTCTCACACACACACACAACCTCAGACATGCATTCACACACACACACACACACACACACACACACACACACACACACACACACACACACACACACACACACACACACACACACACACACACACACACACACACACACACACACACACACACACACACACACAGTTTTCCAAGACTCTCATATGAAAGGCACTATAACATTTGTTTATTTGTTCTTTCCATTTTCAAAAAGCCACAACACCTGCGTCCAGATGGCAGTTTTTTTCCATCTGTGATGGAAGGTGTAAAGGATGATCGATATCAGCAGCTACAACAGCACCCACCTCCAGATGGCATGATCGTTCAGTTCTGAGATGCCTGTTGTTGGGAGTACAATCATTTCAGCTCCAAAATTAAAAGCATATTGTTTTTCTCTACGTTAGAATAACCTATACAATATTTAGATTGTATCGGCGCAGATACAAGTGATCCCATGATGTCTCTAGTAGACTATACACAAAAACAGTGATGTTTTTGAGATGATGACTAATTAACCTCTAAAAATCTACAAAGCTAACACATGAAATTGTTTTAAGATGGTCACACTATGGATCATTTAGATATATTATTTTGAATTTTCGGACCCCTTTAGGTATCCCCAAAATGTTGTTTTTTAACAACTGGTTATCAATGTGGATTCTAGGAGCTGGAGCTGTCAACCCCTGGTCTAAAAATCGAAGAACGTAGCCTCCAATCTTAGCTAAAGAATCTATGGAACTTTATGAAGTAATCTAAAATAAAGCAACAAGTTCTCATGAGACATCATAGCAGCGGAATCTTGTCTACTATCTGTATCTTATCTTCATCAATTGCACATTACTTTTCCAAATTTCGACTAGTGACAAAGAGAACTGACGAATGGTTTGATGGATAAATTATGTTTCTATTTGTTGATTTCACATGTAGCAAGATGTCATTGTGCTCCGTCTTTCTAGGTCTTCCTCCTGTCAAGACAAGACAAACTCTCAAAGAGCCCTGTCATAATTTCCCTTCATCTTGAAACATGAAGTCAGGGAGAGAGACAGGAAAAGCAACCAGGTGGGACGTTGTCTGAGTCTCAGGGATCTGCTAAATGTTTGCTTCAATTAACAGACACTCAGCCCGTCACATACTCGACAGTTGTCACTGGGTAGTGCAAAGCAGCTTCTGTCTGTGGCACTGTGACTGACAACTCTGCATTTCAGTATACACTTTATCCAGAGAGAGTTTCAGGAGCAATTAGGGTTAAGTGCCTTGCTCAAGGGCACATCAACAGATTTTTTTTACCTAGATGACTCTGGGATTTAAACCAGTAACCTTTCAGTTACGAGCCTAACACTCTTAACCACCAGACTACCTGTCGCCATTAGCTCGCTAGGTGACAGGGTGGTGTTTCCCCAAAACACTTCTTTGGAGTCTCACTGGATCAGTAAGGAGTAGGTAAATGTTGGTGTCTCAGTTAGGATCAGTTAGGAGTAGGTAAATGTTGGTGTCAGTGGATCAGTAAGGAGTAGGTAAATGTTTATGTCTCAGTTAGGATCGGTAAGGAGTAGGTACATTTTGGTGTCTCAGTTAGGATCAGAAAGGGAGTAGGTACATGTTGGTTTCTCAGTTAGAATCAGTAAGGAGATGGTAAATGTCTCAGTGGATCGGTAAGGAGTAGGTAAATGTTGGTGTCTCAGTTAGGATCAATAAGGAGTAGGTAAATGTTGGTTTCTCAGTTAGGATCAGTAAGGAGTAGGTACATGATGGTGTCTCAGTTAGGATCAGTAAGGAGTAGGTAAATGTTGGTGTCAGTGGATCGGTAAGGAGTAGGTAAATGTTGGTGTCAGTGGATCAGTAAGGAGTAGGTAAATGTTAGGTAAATGTTGGGATCAGTAGGATCAGTAAGGAGTAGGTACATGATGGTGTCTCAGTTAGGATCAGTAAGGAGTAGGTAAATGTTGGTGTCAGTGGATCGGTAAGGAGTAGGTAAATGTTGGTGTCAGTGGATCAGTAAGGAGTAGGTAAATGTTGGTATCAGTGGATCGGTAAGGAGTAGGTAAATGTTGGTGTCAGTGGATCAGTAAGGTGTAGGTAAATGTTGATGTCTCAGTTAGGATCGGTAAGGAGTTGGTAAATGTCTCAGTGGATCAGTAAGGGAGTAGGTAAATGTTGGTGTCTCAGTTAGGATCTGTAAGGAGTAGGTATATGTTGTTGTCTCAGTTAGGATCGGTAAGGAGTTGGTAAATGTCTCAGTGGATCGGTAAGGGAGTAGGTAAATGTTGGTGTCTCAGTTAGGATCGGTAGGGAGTAGGTAAATGTTGGTTTCTCAGTTAGGATCAGTAAGGAGTAGGTAAATGTTGGTGTCTCAGTTAGGATCTGTAAAGAGTAGGAAAATGTTGGTGTCTCAGTTAGGATCAGTAAGGAGTAGGTAAATGTTGGTGTCTCAGTTAGGATCTGTAAGGAGTAGGTAAATGTTGGTTTCTCAGTTAGGATCAGTAAGGAGTAGGTAAATGTTGGTGTCTCAGTTAGGATCGGTAAGGAGTAGGTAAATGTTGGTGTCTCAGTTAGGATCTGTAAGGAGTAGGTAAATGTTGGTGTCTCAGTTAGGATCAGTAAGGAGTTGGTAAATGTCTCAGTGGATCGGTAAGGAGTAGGTAAATGTTGGTGTCTCAGTTAGGATCTGTAAGGAGTAGGTAAATGTTGGTGTCTCAGTTAGGATCTGTAAGGAGTAGGTAAATGTTGGTGTCAGTGGATCGGTAAGGAGTAGGTAAATGTTGATGTCTCAGTTTGGATCGGTAAGGAGTAGGTAAATGTTGGTGTCTCAGTTAGGATCAGTAAGGAGTAGGTAAATGTTTGGTATCTCAGTAGGTAAATGTTGGTGTCTCAGTTAGGATCAGTAAGGAGTAGGTAAATGTTGGTGTCTCAGTTAGGATCAGTAAGGAGTAGGTAAATGTTGGTGTCTCAGTGGATCGGTAAGGAGTAGGTAAATGTTTCAGTTGTCTGGTAAATGTTAGTGGATCGGTAAGGAGTAGGTACATTTTGGTATCTCAGTGGATCGGTTATAAGTAGGTAAATGTTGGTGTCTCAATTAGGATCAGTTAGGAGTAGGTAAATGTTGGTGTCAGTGGATCGGTAAGGAGTAGGTAAATGTTGGTGTCAGTGGATCAGTAAGGTGTAGGTAAATGTTGATGTCTCAGTTAGGATCTGTAAGGAGTTGGTAAATGTTGGTGTCAGTGGATCTGTAAGGAGTAGGTAAATGTTGGTGTCAGTGGATCGGTAAGGAGTAGGTAAATGTTTATGTCTCAGTTAGGATCGGTAAGGAGTAGGTACATTTTGGTATCTCAGTGGATCGGTTATAAGTAGGTAAATGTTGGTGTCTCAATTAGGATCAGTTAGGAGTAGGTAAATGTTGGTGTCTCAGTTAAATGGATCAGTTTGGAGTAGGTAAAGTTGGTAAATGTCTCAGTGGATCAGTAAGGAGTAGGTAAATGTTGTTGTCTCAGTTAGGATCAGTAAGGAGTAGGTAAATGTTGGAGTCTCAGTAAGGAGTAGGTAAATGTTGGTGTCTCAGTTAGGATCAGTAAGGAGTAGGTAAATGT
>NC_088217.1:13552529-13645489 GCF_036934945.1 Oncorhynchus masou masou | reverse complement strand
GAGTGTGTGCAGCCTGGGCAAAAAAAACAAAGCAGAGCTCATGTTGTTCATGTGACTTCTTTTCAAACCATCAATAGAGTTGCATTATGCAGCCTTAGCATGAATTAAAAGTCAAAACATATAGCCCAATGTTTGTATCACAACTAAAGTTCCATAAGTAACTCTAAATTAAGCATATAGGAGGACCTGTTTCTTTGTTAACTGCTCAACACAGAATAGCCAAATGTACTCCCTCAAATTGTTTTATTTTATTTAGCTATGTTATATTGTATTCTTCATACAATAAAATAATATAAAATAATGCCACGGAATTCTAAGCAAATCTCACCCACAGCCATATGGCATAGCCAGATCAGGGCCTAACATAAGGACAAATCACAGTATGCTATTCTGTTCTTCTGAAAAATACTACATTTTCTTCATATCATGTTTCTTCAGACCTGTCTAAAATAAATAATGGATATATTGTGATGGTGTAGGCTATATTACATGGATTTATTGTGATGGTGTAGGCTTTATTACATGGATTTATTGTGATGGTGTAGTCTATATTACATGGATTTATTGTGATGGGGTAGGCTATATTACATGGATTTATTGTGGTGGGGTAGGCTATATTACGTGGATTTATTGTGATGGTGTAGGCTATATTACATGGATTTATTGTGATGGTGTGGATTTATTGTGATGGTGTAGGCTATATTACATGGATTTATTGTGATGGGGTAGGCTATATTACATGGATATATTGTGATGGGGTAGGCTATATTACATGGATTTATTGTGATGGTGTAGGCTATATTACATGGATTTATTGTGATGGTGTAGTCTATATTACATGGATTTATTGTGATGGTGTAGGCTATATTACATGGATTTATTGTGATGGGGTAGGCTATATTACATGGATTTATTGTGATGGGGTAGGCTATATTCCATGGATTTATTGTGATGGGGTAGGCTATATTACATGGATTTATTGTGATGGTGTAGGCTATATTACATGGATTTATTGTGATGGTGTAGTGTATATTACATGGATTTATTGTAATGGGGTAGGCTATATTACATGGATTTGACTTTTTAAAATGTAGATGCTTCAAAGGTCTGCATTGGTGACTTGTGGGCTATGAGTGGAAGCCAGGAGTTGGTAAATGTGTTTATGTTAAATAACCGTGAGACTGGCAGTTTTTTGCAAGTCAATCACTGGATGACACATTTTCAAGACCGCCACAGCCCCACGCCTGGCACCTACTACCATACCCCGTTCAATGGTACTGAAATCTTTTCTCTTGCCCATTAACCCTCTGAATTGTACACATACACAATCCAGTTGTCTCAAGGCTTAACAATCCGTATTTAACTCCTTCCCTTCATCTACACTGATTAAAGTGGATTTAACAAGTGACATCAATAAGGGATCATGGCTTTCACCTGGATTCACCTGGTCAGTCTGTGTCATGGAAAGAGTACAGAGGTGTAGGTGTTCCTAATGCTTTGTGGACTCAGTGTATATTTACATTTTAAATACATAATAATATTAATTTAGGGGTGTAAGGGAAATGTGTTTCTTGCATGTCTCAACTTCCCCTGAGCCACACGCAGGGAGTGGGGTCACAGCCAGGGTCACCATTGTACAGCGCCCCTGGAGCAATTATGGTTAAGTGCCTTTCTCGAGGGCACAGCAACAGATTTCTTTACCTTTTCGGCTCTGGCATTCGAATCAGCGATCTTTCACAACACTCTAACCTTGAGGCTACCTGGCGACCCTACATAATTAAAATACCTTTTTTTTTATTCAATTAAACATTGTTGAAGACATGTCTACACAAATGTACTAAATGACTAACCTCTGATCTGAAATTGTTTCGATTCTGGAGACAATTGGATCTAATTGTTTTTGACAGCCTGTTAGTGAATCCCTATGGATATACCGTACAGTAGGTTGAAGACAATGAAAATGTAACAAGTCGACCGACGGACAGATTATGTATTTTTTCATGTTTTGATAATGCCGACAAATTTAAAAAACTACAGTTGTAAGTGCAACAAATAAATTCCATCCCTAGATGTAGCCTCTTTTAGCCCATAGTGTGTTACCAATAGGACTCTCAGCTCAGCCGAGTGCATTGAGATAGTGGTGGTGGATTAAAAAACCTCCCCATGCAGGTAATCTATGAAGCATGGGTTCCAATACTGTTCGGAATCATTTCAAATACTTGTGCTGGGCTTGATTGAGCTTGCCTGCCTCAATGAATAGAATAGTCACAAGAAAGCAAACCCAACAAACCCACCCACCTGGCACGCCACGCAGAGAAAGCGCAAACACTAAACGTCTTTGAAAGATTTAATAGTATTCTAACAGTATTTGAACCCCACTTTTTTTAAGGGAAGTGAACGACTCCCTCCCCTTTAAATCCCATTGAAGCTGGAGAGTGCTAGGGATCAGCTCAATGGAGAATCCAGGTGAGTCCATGTGGCTGCATGGCCTGACTGGCCAGTATGCTCCAGCAGGTTTGATGGACTTTGGACTCTTATCAGTGCCACTCAGTCCCCTAGCACAATGCGGGATCCAGGTTTCCCGGGGAGAGGCTCTCCAACTCACATGGCAAACCCAGGATGAGAGTGAGCTGCACTGGGCTTTAGTCAACACCACCTTCATTATCACCATCACTACCACCACTACTACTACCAACACCAACACTATCAACACCACCACCACTGCCACCACCATCACCACCACTACCACTTCCACTACCACCACCACCACCACCACTACATCTTCACCACCTCCACCTCCACTACTACCACCACCAACACTTCAACTTCCACCACCACCTCCACAACCACCAATATCACTACTACTACCACCACCACTTCCACCACCACCTCCACAACCACCAATATCACTACTACCACCACCACTACCACCATCACCACCACTACATCTCCACCACCTCCACCACCACCGTTATCACTACTACCACCACCACTACTACCCCAACCATCACCCATACCACTGCCACCACCACCACTACCACTACTACCATCACTACCACCACCACCTCTACCACCACCACCAATGCTACCACCACTACCACCACCACCACCACCACTACCTCCACCACTACCACTACTTCCACCACTACCACCACCACCACCTCCACCACTACCACTACTATCACCACCACTACCACCATCACCACCACTACCACTACCATCACCACCACTACATTCCACCACCTCCACCACCTCCACCACTACCACTACTACCACCACCTCCACCAACACCACTAACCCTACTATAACCACCACCACCACCACCACCTCCACCACAACCACTACCACCACCACCACTACCACTACCACTACCTCCAGCACTACCACCACCTCCACTACTACCATCACCACTACCACTACATCTCCACCACCTCCACCTCTCTCCCCGAGTCTTTTCCAGATACGCCCTGCCTGGGTCGGACACATGGAAGCATCTGGAGCCTCCTGCTGACTAATTCCAGAGTAAAGCCATATGCTGTGACTGAGGGCAAATCAACCTACCCAGTTATACCCAACTCAGGTGCTGCTGTTGTGTGCTGAGTTGTTGTGATTATTTTTTAACTTCACATAGCAATGTATTCATTGTGGAATTTGTGATTTACACTATTTATACAAAAGTATGTGGACACCCATTCAAATTAGTGGATTTGGCTTTTTCAGCAACACCTATTGCTGACAGCTGTATCAATCGAGCACACCACCTTGCAATCTCCATCATACATATTGTCAGTAGAACGGACTTACTGAAGAGCTCAGTGACTTTCAACCTGGCACTGTCGTAGGATGCCACCTTTCCAACAAGTCTGTTCGACAAATTTCTGACCTGTTAGAGCCGCCCTGGTCAACTGTAAGTGCTGTTATTGTGAAGTGGAAACGTCTAAGCGCAACAATGGGGAAGTGGTAGGCCACACAAGCTCACAGAACAGGACCGCAGAGTGCTGAAGTGCGTAAAAATTGTCTGTCCTTGGTTGCAACACTCACTACCGAGTTCCAACCTGCTTCTGGAAGCAATGTCAGCATAAGAACTGTTCATCGGGAGCATCATGAAATGACTTTCCATGGCTGAGCAGTCACACATAAGCTTAAGCTCACCATGTGCAATGCCAAGCATTCTCTGGAGTGATGAATCATGCTTCACTATCTGGCATTCCAACTGACGAATCTGGCTTTGGTGGATGCCAGGAGAACGTTACCTGCCCGAATGCATAGGGCCAACTGTAAAGTTTGGTGGAAGGGCTATTTCTGATGGTTTGGTCTAGGCCCCTTAGTTCCAGTGGAGGGAAATCTTGGAGTCTGCACCTCCAACTTTGTGGCAACAGTTTGGGGAAGGCCCTTTACTGTTTCATCATGACAATGCCCCCGTGCACAAAGCAAGGTCCATACAGAAATGCTTTGTTGAGGTCGGTGTGGAAGAACTTGACTGGCCTGCACAGAGCCCTGACCTCAACCCCATCGAACACCTTTGGGATGAATTGGAACGCCGACTGTGAGCCAGGCCTAATTGCCCAACATCAGTGCCCAACCTCACTAATGCTCTTTTGACTGAATGGAAGCAAATCCCTGCAGCAATGTTCTAGTGGAAAGCCTTCTAAGAAGAGTGGAAGCTGTTATAGCAGCAAAGGGGGCACCAACTCCATATTAATGCCCATGATTTTGGAATGAGATGTTTGATGAGCAGGTGTCCACATACTTTTGGTCATGTAGTGTTTTGTGAATTGTGAATTGTTTTTTTGCACGGATTTTATGTTGAGATCAAAGACAATATAAAACTGTCAAACTGGTATAGAAGTATTGAAACAAGATATCATGTGTTGTTAAACTGAATCCCCTGGATAGCCAAGTTTCCTGAACAGAAGTAAGGCTGAGGGTCTTTCAAAATGTCTCTGGGTCAGAGTAAAAAAACAAACACTTGCTAGTTATCATCTCTCATCTGGTCTATCAAATATAGTTGATTCATCAAAATGTATAACAATACGATATCAATGAAATATTCAAATCGCAATGACAAATATTGGCATTGATGGCACCGAGGTATCTACAGTTCCATTTTTATCTGTGGCTCAAAGATTAGTCAATGCTGATTCGGTATGGATATAAAGTCCTGAGCTGAGACAACTGTTCAAAATGGGAGGATTGAGTCATTTAAATCAAATCAATCAAGATACCTCTCTCTTTAATCACGTGTTAAAAAAATAATGTCTCTCTCTCTCTCTCTCTCTCTCTCCCTCTCTCTCTCTGTCTGTGTGTGTGTGTGCTTGATTTATGATGGGTATAATGAGATTTGGTGAGGGATGTCTTCCTCGAGTGGCATAAACTCACATTCCAAGAAGAGAAAGTGTATGTGGGGGGGCTCAACTGCTCTGCGACTTGTGCTGATTGAAATTGACCCGGAGTCTGCCGTTAAGATCTCCTCGGTCCAAAAGAAAACTGAGAGCCATCGTAGGTTTTAATTCAAGTGGCTGTCATGTGGTTATCAGGGGTGAAATTCCACACTGAACATTCCAATTTGATCAAGAAAAATGAATGAGGAGCCACAAAATGTGCCTGTCAATCAACAGGGCAGAAAGGGGGGAAAGATGGGCAATTATCTTCTGGAATTGAATTAATGCATTTGCATTTGAGTTGAGGCTGTTAAAAAAGTTGCATACGTGTGCTGACAAGACAGAATGTTTGCTTAAGTGATGACACTGCACCCCACAAGCTTAAACTAGGGTAAAAGAGAGAAAAATGCATAAAGAAATTGGCTCTGTTGTTGCCTGGCCTTATACCATCTGAATTTAATGGCCGACTACTCATTGTCACAGATTTATAATGGGCGTTCAGTTAGAATGCAGGAACCCGACTACTCATAGTCACAGATTTATAATGAGCGTTCAGTTAGAATGCAGGAACCCGACTGACTACTCATAGTCACAGATTTATAATGAACGTTCAGTTAGAATGCAGGAACCCGACTACTCATAGTCACAGATTTATAATGAGCGTTCAGTTAGAATGCAGGAACCCGACTGACTACTCATAGTCACAGATTTATAATGAGCGTTCAGTTAGAATGCAGGAACCCGACTGACTACTCATAGTCACAGATTTATAATGAGCGTTCAGTTAGAATGCAGGAACCCGACTACTCATAGTCACAGATTTATAATGAGTGTTCAGTTAGAATGCAGGAACCCAACTACTCATAGTCACAGATTTATAATGAGCGTTCAGTTAGAATGCAGGAACCCGACTACTCATAGTCACAGATTTATAATGAGCGTTCAGTTAGAATGCAGGAACCCGACTACTCATAGTCACAGATTTATAATGAACGTTCAGTTAGAATGCAGGAACCCAACTACTCATAGTCACAGATTTATAATGAGCGTTCAGTTAGAATGCAGGAAACCGACTACTCATAGTCACAGATTTATAATGAGCGTTCAGTTAGAATGCAGGAACCCGACAACTCATAGTCACAGATTTATAATGAACGTTCAGTTAGAATGCAGGAACCCGACTACTCATAGTCACAGATTTATAATGAACGTTCAGTTAGAATGCAGGAACCCGACTACTCATAGTCACAGATTTATAATGAACGTTCAGTTAGAATGCAGGAACCCGACTACTCATAGTCACAGATTTATAATGAGCGTTCAGTTAGAATGCAGGAACCTGACTACTCATAGTCACAGATTTATAATGAGCGTTCAGTTAGAATGCAGGAACCCGACTACTCATAGTCACAGATTTATAATGAACGTTCAGTTAGAATGCAGGAACCTGACTACTCATAGTCACAGATTTATAATGAACGTTCAGTTAGAATGCAGGAACCCGACTGACTACTCATAGTCACAGATTTATAATGAACGTTCAGTTAGAATGCAGGAACCCGACTACTCATAGTCACAGATTTATAATGAACGTTCAGTTAGAATGCAGGAACCCGACTACTCATAGTCACAGATTTATAATGAGCGTTCAGTTAGAATGCAGGAACCCGACTACTCATAGTCACAGATTTATAATGAGCGTTCAGTTAGAATGCAGGAACCCGACTGACTACTCATAGTCACAGATTTATAATGAGCGTTCAGTTAGAATGCAGGAACCCGACTACTCATAGTCACAGATTTATAATGAGCGTTCAGTTAGAATGCAGGAACCCAACTACTTATAGTCACAGATTTATAATGAATGTTCAGTTAGAATGCAGGAACCCGACTACTCATAGTCACAGATTTATAATGAACGTTCAGTTAGAATGCAGGAACCCGACTACTCATAGTCACAGATTTATAATGAGCGTTCAGTTAGAATGCAGGAACCCGACTACTCATAGTCACAGATTTATAATGAGCGTTCAGTTAGAATGCAGGAACCCGACTACTCATAGTCACAGATTTATAATGAGCGTTCAGTTAGAATGCAGGAACCCGACTGACTACTCATAGTCACAGATTTATAATGAGCGTTCAG
This sequence comes from Oncorhynchus masou masou, assembly GCF_036934945.1. Classification (NCBI taxonomy): domain Eukaryota; kingdom Metazoa; phylum Chordata; class Actinopteri; order Salmoniformes; family Salmonidae; genus Oncorhynchus; species Oncorhynchus masou. The sequence continues at coordinate 13,637,962 of NC_088217.1, read as the reverse complement.
TTAGAATGCAGGAACCCAACTACTTATAGTCACAGATTTATAATGAACGTTCAGTTAGAATGCAGGAACCCGACTACTCATAGTCACAGATTTATAATGAGCGTTCAGTTAGAATGCAGGAACCCGACTTCTCACAGTCACAGATTTATAATGAGCGTTCAGTTAGAATGCAGGAACCCGACTACTCATAGTCACAGATTTATAATGAACGTTCAGTTAGAATGCAGGAACCCGACTACTCATAGTCACAGATTTATAATGAGCGTTCAGTTAGAATGCAGGAACCCGACTACTCATAGTCACAGATTTATAATGAACGTTCAGTTAGAATGCAGGAACCCGACTACTCATAGTCACAGATTTATAATGAGCGTTCAGTTAGAATGCAGGAACCCGACTACTCATAGTCACAGATTTATAATGAGCGTTCAGTTAGAATGCAGGAACCCGACTACTCATAGTCACAGATTTATAATGAGCGTTCAGTTAGAATGCAGGAACCCGACTACTCATAGTCACAGATTTATAATGAACGTTCAGTTAGAATGCAGGAACCCGACTACTCATAGTCACAGATTCATAATGAACGTTCAGTTAGAATGCAGGAACCCGACTGACTACTCATAGTCACAGATTTATAATGAGCGTTCAGTTAGAATGCAGGAACCCGACTGACTACTCATAGTCACAGATTTATAATGAACGTTCAGTTAGAATGCAGGAACCCGACTACTCATAGTCACAGATTTATAATGAACGTTCAGTTAGAATGCAGGAACCCGAATACTCATAGTCACAGATTTATAATGAGCGTTCAATTAGAATGCAGGAACCCGACTGACTACTCATAGTCACAGATTTATAATGAGCGTTCAGTTAGAATGCAGGAACCCGACTGACTACTCATAGTCACAGATTTATAATGAACGTTCAGTTAGAATGCAGGAACTGACTACTCATAGTCACAGATTTATAATGAGCGTTCAGTTAGAATGCAGGAACCCGACTGACTACTCATAGTCACAGAACGTTCCGACTGACTCATAGTCACAGATTTATAATGACGTTCAGTTAGAATGCAGGAACTACTCATAGTCACAGATTTATAATGAGCGTTCAGTTAGAATGCAGGAACCCGACTACTCATAGTCACAGATTTATAATGAGCGTTCAGTTAGAATGCAGGAACCCGACTGACTACTCATAGTCACAGATTTATAATGAGCGTTCAGTTAGAATTCAGAGAAAGATGCATAGGCACATAAAGATTAGAAAATAAACTTTAAAAATGTAGAAAAGTAAAGCATGCTATTGTGAACAAAACCACCTTGCAGAAATGCTAATGTCATCATCATCATACTGGTAAAGTTCAACACCTGCACCTAATTAAAGATAAACAAAAAAGTATAATTATTAGTAACACTTGAACTACATTTATAATGTGAATTCAATTAGAAAAAGCACAACACCTGGACAACAGATTTGTTGCCTTTTCATTCTAGCCTAAAATATTTGCCAAGCACGCATATGGCTTTCCCTAATGTACTCAATCAGAATAGAGTTGGAGAAAGATAGTGGATGATGAGATGAGCTTCATGATTGACATAAATTCACTGAAAACCCACACTGACACATGGTTGTAATAACAGTATTGCAATTTTCATGTAACCCAATTTTGGCCAGCTAAGAGCCTAGCCACCGATCCAGCAACATTATGGACTGAACATTGACATCCTGTTGCTGAGACAATACTGGTCATAGTAAGATCCTATATCTCTACTGTACAAATGTATGCCGTGCTGAGGTAAATGTTTTACATTGGAATGGGGATTCCGTGTTGCTTTGTCTGTCTTTGTGTGATTGTCACCCCTGTCTTCCTTTCTAATGTTCCAACCCTTTGATTTTTGATTTCTATGCACATTTGTATTTATTTAACCTTTATTTAACTAGGCAAATCAGTTAATTAGAAAAAAATATCATTTACAATGACGGCCTACACCGGCCAAACCCTAACCCGGACGAAGCTGAGCCAATATGGTACTCCCAATCACGGCCTGTTGTGATACAGCTTGGACTCGAACCAGGGTCTGTAGTGACAACTCTAACACTGAGATACAGTGTCTTAGCCCACTGCGTGGCGCACCCATACAGTAGCTACACATGGTTGTCATAGATACACATGTAATTGTTTTCCATCATGATGGTTTTCATAGATACACATGCCATTGTTTTCTATGATAATGATTTTCATAGATACACATGTAATTATTTTCTATGCTAATGGTTGTCATAGATACACATGTAATTGTTTTCTATGCTAATGGTTTCATAGATACATGTAATTGTTTTCTATGCTAATGGTTGTCATAGATACACATGTAATTGTTTTCTATGCTAATGGATTTCATGGATACATGTAATTGTTTTCTATTCTAATCGTTTTCATAGATGCACATTTAATTGTTTTCTATGCTAATGGTTTTCATAGATGCACATGTAATTGTTTTCTATGCTAATGGTTGTCATAGATACACATGTAATTGTTTTCTATGCTAATGGTTTTCATAGATACACATGTAATTGCCAAAACAAACACTTTCAGAGACGGCACAAGTCACGCACACAGCCCACTCTGCCACACTTCAATATCTTCCCAAACAAAAGGTGACGTTATGCCTCATCGGATGAATGCCTAGTTCCTCTCTCCCTCCTAACAAATTAACCATAGAAACAATCACTTAGCAACTGTACATATTCCTTGTTTTTTTACGCAACCAAATGAAGTAATTAAAAACACATGAAAAGCCTTAGTAGGGCAGTGCTCCATTTGTCAGGGGCTATGAAGTTCTCTCTTCCCCATCACAGTGTGTGTGTGTGTGTGTGTGTGTGTGTGTGTGTGTGTGTGTGTGTGTGTGTGTGTGTGTGTGTGTGTGTGTGTGTGTGTGTGTGTGTGTGTGTGTGTGTGTGTGTGTGTGTGTGTGTGTGTGTGTGTGTGTGTGTGTGTGTGTGTGTGTGTGTGTCTGTGTATGCATGATGAAGAGGGCAGAGTGGGTGAAAATTTGAACGCAAGACAAAACACATTCATCATTTATACTGTATATCCTATTGTGTAAATATCAGTTTTATTACTATGTATACTACTTGTTATTTTATTTTTGATTATTATAGATGTTAATATTGTACTGCTCTGTTGAGGGAGCTTGCAAGTAAGCATTTCACTGCACCGTTTGTACCTGCTGTAAACTGTGTACGTGACGAATAAACATGGATGATTTGACAAACTGTGTTATAAAGAACTACCTTTGACGATAACTAACACATTTTTAATCACTGCCAATAGGGATGATTGGCACCTTTAATTTCTTGTGAGGCACAGACAAGGAAGGACTGAGTCCCAAATGGCATCTTGTATGGTGCACTCATTTTGACCAGGGCCCATAGTGATCTGTGAGTATAGTGCCATTAGGGATGCGCACAGATTAGATTATTTTAAAACCGATTCCTCCAACACAGACTGTCTAGAGTTCCTTTCCCTAGTGTGTAGAGATGGGCCTGTAAATATCTTGATTCAACACAGACTGACTAGAGTTCCTTTCCCTAGTGTGTAAAGATGGGCCTGTAAATATCTTGATTCAACACAGACTGACTAGAGTTCCTTTCCCTAGTGTGTAGAGATGGGCCAGTAAATATCTTGATTCAACACAGACTGACTAGAGTTCCTTTCCCTAGTGTGTAAAGATGGGCCAGTAAATATCTTGATTCAACACAGACTGTCTAGAGTTCCTTTCCCTAGTGTGTAGAGATGGGCCAGTAAATATCTTGATTCAACACAGACTGTCTAGAGTTCCTTTCCCTAGTGTGTAGAGATGGGCCAGTAAATATCTTGATTCAACACAGACTGACTAGAGTTCCTTTCCCTAGTGTGTAGAGATGGGCCTGTAAATATCTTGATTCAACACAGACTGACTAGAGTTCCTTTCCCTAGTGTGTAGAGATGGGCCAGTAAATATCTTGATTCAACACAGACTGACTAGAGTTCCTTTCCCTAGTGTGTAGAGATGGGCCTGTAAATATCTTGATTCAACACAGACTGTCTAGAGTTCCTTTCCCTAGTGTGTAGAGATGGGCCTGAAAATATCTTGATTCAACACAGACTGACTAGAGTTCCTTTCCCTAGTGTGTAGAGATGGGCCTGTAAATATCTTGATTCAACACAGACTGACTAGAGTTCCTTTCCCTAGTGTGTAGAGATGGGCCAGTAAATATCTTGATTCAACACAGACTGTCTAGAGTTCCTTTCCCTAGTGTGTAGAGATGGGCCTGAAAATATCTTGATTCAACACAGACTGTCTAGAGTTCCTTTCCCTAGTGTGTAGAGATGGGCCAGTAAATATCTTGATTCAACACAGACTGACTAGAGTTCCTTTCCCTAGTGTGTAGAGATGGGCCTGAAAATATCTTGATTCAACACAGACTGTCTAGAGTTCCTTTCCCTAGTGTGTAGAGATGGGCCTGAAAATATCTTGATTCAACACAGACTGTCTAGAGTTCCTTTCCCTAGTGTGTAGAGATGGGCCTGAAAATATCTTGATTCAACACAGACTGTCTAGAGTTCCTTTCCCTAGTGTGTAGAGATGGGCCTGTAAATATCTTGATTCAACACAGACTGACTAGAGTTCCTTTCCCTAGTGTGTAGAGATGGGCCAGTAAATATCTTGATTCAACACAGACTGTCTAGAGTTCCTTTCCCTAGTGTGTAGAGATGGGCCAGTAAATATCTTGATTCAACACAGACTGTCTACAGTTCCTTTCCCTAGTGTGTAGAGATGGGCCTGAAAATATCTTGATTCAACACAGACTGTCTAGAGTTCCTTTCCCTAGTGTGTAGAGATGGGCCAGTAAATATCTTGATTCAACACAGACTGTCTAGAGTTCCTTTCCCTAGTGTGTAGAGATGGGCCTGTAAATATCTTGATTCAACACAGACTGACTAGAGTTCCTTTCCCTAGTGTGTAGAGATGGGCCTGAAAATATCTTGATTCAACACAGACTGTCTAGAGTTCCTTTCCCTAGTGTGTAGAGATGGGCCTGAAAATATCTTGATTCAACACAGACTGTCTAGAGTTCCTTTCCCTAGTGTGTAGAGATGGGCCTGAAAATATCTTGATTCAACACAGACTGACTAGAGTTCCTTTCCCTAGTGTGTAGAGATGGGCCGGAAAATACTGGGATTCAACACAGACTGTGTTCTTAATGTTCTCTCCTCAATATTGTTTCTTAAGTAATGTAACAGGGAATTTGCCATAACCAGAGTTTTCTATTCTCAGATAGTAATTGCAAAGGGATTCACACCTTTCTTTCACAAGCTATTTGTCCTTCACAGTAAGATACTTCTCTATTAGTCTTTATTGAGACTATTCTATGACAGATCTCTTTGTATTTTTTAACCAACATTACTCACAGAACTTTAATGTTCCACTAAAAGAGGCAGAACATCACAATGTTATTTTATGACATTTGCAGTAGGAGCAATTTGGGCAGTATGATTTTATAATATAATTGTATTTTGTTATATGAGGTTGTTTGTTTTGTGCCAGGGAGCTACAGTATACCTTTTACTTTGGGAAGCAGGCCCTCACACCTCACACTTCTCCATTCTTCACGTAACTCCCTAGAACATATCCAATGGGAACATCTTCAAAAGGAACATATCCAATCTTCAAGAGGAACATATCCAATGGGACCATCTCCAATGGGAACATCTCCAATGGGAACATCTTCAAAAGGAACATATCCAATGGGAACATCTCCAATGGGAACATCTCCAATGGGGCCATCTTAAAAAGGAACATCTCTAATGGGACCCATCTCCAATGGGAACATCTCCAATGGGACCATCTTCAAAAGGAACATCAAAAATGGGAACATCTCTAATGGGAACAACTCCAATGGGAACATCTCCAATGGGAACATCTCCAATGGGAACATCTCTAATGGGAACATCTTCAAATGGAACATCTCCAATGGGAACATCACCAATGCGACCATCTCCAATGGGAACATCTCCAATGTCCTAACATAGACCACTCCTAACACTAATGCAGCAAATCTGGGGCAGCATTTGAGCTAGTAACCATGTTTCCATCAGTTTGTTGAAAGATTTTCAAGCAAATATTTGAATATTCACACAGAGATATCTGTGCATTACAAGGAGTGGAATGTTTACATCAAATTAGCTTGTTGTGAATTAATAGCGGTACATATTGATGTGAATACAATTGTCTCATTCATCCCCCTCCTCTCCCCTGTAATTATTCCCCAGGTCGTTGCTGAAAATGAGAATTTGTTCTCAGTCAACTTACCTGGTAAAATAACAGTAAAAATTAAAATTAAACAGGAAATCCAAAATCCTTCAACCAGGATTTATGGAAAAACTGAGAATTTTGGGAACTTATTGGGCCCAGACAAATCAAATCAAATTGTATGGCTCACATACACGTGTTCAGCAGATGTTATTGCAGGTGTAGCGAAATGCTTGTGTTTCTAGCTCCAACAGTGCAGTAATATCTAACAATTTCACAACAATACACAAAAATCCAAAGTAAAGCAATGGAATGAAGAATATATAAATATTTGGATGAGCAATGTCAGAGCGGCATAGACTAAGATACAGTAGAATAGGACAGAATACAGTACATACATATGAGATGAGTAATGCATAGACTAAGATACAGTAGAATAGAATAGAGTACAGTACATACTTATGAGATGAGTAATGCATAGACTAAGATACAGTAGAATAGAATAGAGTACAGTACATACTTATGAGATGAGTAATGCAAAATATGTAAACATAATTAAAGTGACCAATGTTCCATGATTAAAGTCGCCAGTGATTTCAAGTCTATGTATTTCTATGTAAGTCTATGTACATCTAAGGTGCTACTGATGGCTATTTCCGATGGCTGATGGCCTTGAGATGGAAGCTGTTTTTCAGACTCTTGGCCCCAGCTTTGATGCACCTGTACTGATCTCACCTTCTGGATAATAGGGAGCTGAACAGGCAGTGGCTTGAGTGGTTGTTGTCCTTGATGATCTTTTTGGCCTTCGACACTGATAGGATCTGTCACACCCTAATCTCTTTCATCTGTCTTTGTGCTTGTCTTCCCCATTATCCCCAGTGTATTTATACCTGTGTTCTCTGTTTGTCTGTTGCCAGTTTGTCTTGTCTCGTCAAGCCTACCAGTTTTCCCGTACTCCTGTTTCTTGTTAGTTCCTGTTTTCTAGTTCTCCCGGTTTTGAGCATTCTGCTTGCCCTGACCCTGCCTGCCGTTCTGTACCTCTTGACACTTGACACTGCTGTGGATTACTGACTCCTGCCTGCCCTGACCATGAGCCTGCCTGCCATTCTGTACCTTACAGACTCTGCCCTGGATTACTGACCTCTGCCTGCCCTTGATCTGTCATTTGCCTGCCCCCAGTTTTGTAAATAAACATTTGTTATTTCGAAGTGTCTGCATCTGGGTCTTATCCTGAGGCCTGATAGGATCAGGTGACTTAGGAGCAGAAAAAGTGACCAACTCTCAACACATAAGGAAACATCTTTATTGGTGGCGTTGATAACCTTCACTTTAATGATCTCGACGAGTCATTCAAATTATGGTCCCGGCCAAAGACATTAGAATGAATGGAGATATAATCTTAAACAGCAAATACTTCATCACTGAGGGGCAAGCAATATATCTCTTTTAAAGGCCTTTATGTGAGGAGGAGGGAGCTTTCCAATGACAAACGTATTATCTGTCACTCACTATGCAAGGTTGAAGGGAGATATCCATGGGAAGCGGAATTGGAAACAAGGGCATTTTCATATAGGAAGGGCTTTTTTTTACAATAGATGATCAGTGTCATTATGAGTGATGAGGTCCCACTGTCGTTATTCAAAATGCTAGTAAGAGCTGAGAACGACTTTCATTTCCAGGGAAAGATACCATCTTTTCCATAGCTTGCACATATAGATGAGTTGGTCAGGACACTTTAGAAATAGGTGACTCATAGCCAAAAGTTACATTGGTTTACAGGTTGTTAGGGAGTACGCAGAACGTAGGCTGTGCCTGTCGTTATGAGATTCTAAAGATCCTTGGGTTTCGACATAGGCATATATATTTTGTAAGTCACAATTATGTCATCACTGCCAATAGCTTGTTTATACGTTCTTGTATACAGCAGTGTTTATGCTTATATAACTCCCTTTCTCAGAGACTGGGAGTCTCATGGAGCTGAATGTATGGCCCTGGTCAGAATGTCTTTTGCTTGGATTTTTGTATGTTTGTCTACATTGCAGTATATTTCCAGTTCAGCCTGAACCACATGACAACAACAAGACTGTCAAAGTCAAATCATGTCCAAAATGGCCCTGGAGGATCAACAAGTCTTCTTAGGGTGGTTGGTCATATTGCATTGCAGTATCTCCACTGTGTGTGAGAGCAGCTGCAGACGGGAGTTAACTTTGGGAAAAAGACAGTGGTTAATGGATTGCCAGGACCTGCATCTTTGCCAGTGCTTGGGAAAGATGGCTGTAGGCATTTGCTCTCCATAATCCACAAAAGTTCCCAACGTTAGGCTACATTCTTCAGAGAGACCAGAGGGGTATAATACAAAGCAGGATCAATGAGTTTATTTTTTATAAAGATAAGCTTGAAATGAGCACGGTCTACTTCACTCAATAACCAAAAACACATATCTAAGTTTAGCTTTCATATTAATGACCAGAAAATCAATAGTTATTTCTGGTTGTTTATCAAATTAGCTGGCTTATTCATTGATCCTGCTTCGTATACCCATCAGGACCAATATTCATGAAACATTTCAGGTGTTCTGAACTAGTAAAATGTAGCTTTTTCGATAATGAAGAATACAGGCCCTGATGACTCAAATGCTGAGAGAGCAGTGGAGGCTGGTAGGAGGAGTTAAAAGAGGACTGGCTCATTGTAATGGCAAGAATGGAATGGAGTCAAACATGTATACAAAAGTATGTGGACATCTCTTCAAATTAGTGTATTCGCCTATTTCAGCCACACCCGTTGCTGGCAGGTATAAAATTGAGCACACAGCCATGCAACCTCCATAGACAAACATTGGCAGTAGAATGGGCTTACTGTAGAGCTCAGTGACTTTCAACGTGGCACCATCATAGGATGCCACCTTTTAAACAAGTCAGTTTGTCAAATTTCTGCCCTACAAGAGGTCAACGTCTAGGAGCAACAATGGCTCTCCCGCGGTGGTGGTGGGACTGCTGAGTATTGAAGCTTTTAGACGGTTAAAAACATTTGTCCTCGGTTGCAGCATTCACTACAGAGTTCCAAACTGCCTCTGGATGCAACGTCAGCATAATAACTGTTTGTCGGGATCTTCATGAAATAGGTTTCCATGGTCAAGCCCAAATTAATGCCCATGATTTTGGAATGAGATGTTCGAAGAGCAGGTGTCCACATACTTTTGGTAATTTAGTGTATCTGTGTGGTGTGGCAAGGCTGAAAAAAAGAAAACAGGATAAACAAAGAAAATGGCCTCCTTGGTTGATCTCTGTAGAAATGGTACCTATTGTGTGGCGGATAAAGAAAAATCTCATTCTCTCTGTCAATGTTGTGACAACATGTTTCATGAATTGGCTTTTGAAATGTGGCTTGAAAAGAGCAATTGTTACTGAACATGTGAGGTTAAAGGTCAATGTTGAATGCATTGTTGTTATTAGTGTATGATAAACAAACCATTCTCTCTAAATAAATCTAATTGATAATATATATAAAAGGTTATACTTCATAATTTGAAGCCTATTGTAGCATTTATGTTGTTTATTCCTGTAGTCTTTGCACTTATATAGACTATGTAGTCTATACTCCATACATTACAATTCAGCTTTTCGAAGCAACATTTTACCTTTACGGTTTCCATGTTAGGACAGCCTCAATCTCAGCAGGACTGAACAAACCATAATCGTTTTTTTTTTTTTAAGATTCAGTCTATAAGAGAATTTCATGGCCTAATTCCCCTTCAAGCCCTTCATTCAACCCATATTTTTCCACTCCACCCGTTTTACCAGTCAGTGAATACTCCACCGTAGCCAGACAGCGAGAGGAAACTCTCTGCCACTTAATTGGACTTCCTTTGCGAGTGGGTACTGGAAATGAAAATTAAATCAAGACTAATGAGCAATGAACAGTAAAAGAGGAAGATAAATGGTTTGATGGCAGCGAGACAGGCAAGGTTGAGAGAGTCAAATAACTTTCTCCCTTCCTAATTTCTCCATTCAAATGGAAGCTGAAGCAATCATATGCTTTCAGGGTAACGCAGGTCTTTGTTTCTCTAGGACAGGGTCTACAACAGGCGACTCACCCAAAACCGTCTAGTGAGTGATTTTTGTGTTAAAACAAAACATGATTGTAAAATCATCAGAAATTTAGCTAAAAAATATATAATTTAGTAAATCTGTTCCCAAGTATTCCCACAAACATAAAAAGAGACACGTGATCATGCCTCAATGTAATCAAGGTATGGAATTATTGTTATTCTCAAATACAATCTGTTTTTGTGCTGAGTTGTGGTCAATTTGCAGTGTACAAATTATTATAGTTATGGTTCGTCCCCCGACCACCTGCTCCAACAAAAATCAGCCCGTGGCTGAATCTAGTTGAATTTACAAGACCTTTAAATAAGCAATACTACCAAATCAAGATCCAGTAAACATATTGCATTGCATAAGGAAACTGTAACATTGCCAAAGAAACATGTCTTGTATAGGTGATATTCACAAGTGTTAGTATTAAAGCTTTTGTTTTGAAGAGAGTGTTGAAATAGAAAAAGGCAATTGTGTCTGTTTACTCGTCCAAATAAAGTAGCTGAGAAGAAAGGTTTTAATTTCCTGATATCTTCAAGCTTGGCTGTGTGGCCGCTTCAGGGTATAGGAGATGTGGTTAAGCTGTTTTATAAGAATCCTCTCATGCTGTTTGAATAGATTTTTAAGCAGAGTCTAATAGGATAGTAGCAGCTTAATCTGCAGGCAATAGAGAACAATTACTTTTCTGCTTCGGTGGTCTTAGCCTGGCCCTATGTCAGTTTGTCTAATGTGTTGTTTATACATAAGATGTTAAAGATATCATTTCACACATACAACCTTGACATTGCCACTGATATCAAAGTTATACAGGAGTTGAATCCGTGTACAGCCTTGTAAAGGATGGATAGTTTTAATTGTATAAATACAATGTGCATGACCGTGCTTCTGTGAAACACTTTGTAGAGAACCTCTTTTGCAATCACAGCCAAAGTGTTGGTTGATAGCATTGAGGCTTCTGTACAGGTTGTCCAAACTCACAATTTGATGTAAGTGGACGCTTTAATTTCATACCTTGCGTAGCTAGCTACTGTAGCTACCTAGTACAAGGTGGTAACGTAATGTAATAATACTTCTGCACGTTCTGATGAGAACATTAGATTTGTGCTTGGACAATTAGATTTTGATTGGCATAATTCATCATTACTATTAACACATGCATACAACACATTGTAGTTGTTCAGTGATTCAGGCCCATGATTAATTTGTTTGCAGAACAAACAGAACAAACAGATGTCGGAAAAGAACACAAGAAAACATCTGATTTGTTCTTGATCCTTATGGTCCAAGATTACACAATGGTGTGTCATCATAATCATAAACAACAGCCATAAAGCCAGGAAATACATATTTAAATAGCCATATAATTCCAAACTCAATACATAATGTGCAAGTAATGTCATGCTCAATGTCACAAACATATGATCCAAATCTACCACATAATGTGGTCATGAGGCTATTAGTGAAGTCTGAATGTCCGTCTGTTATACTGGGAAGAACGTGGCTTTATGTCAAAAAAACTACTAAAGTGACTGTGGGAATGTTGGTGTGAAGGTGTCAAATTGGTGTGCACTGGGAAACAATACGGAACACCTTGCATATACAGTTACATATGTTTATCAACCGGGTAGTTTGGATCATGAATGATGATTGGTTAAAACAGCATCCCCCTTGCTTCTAGCCTAGCATTTGGTTTACAAGAATGAATGTAGGTTTATATAAATATTGCTGTCTGCCTCTCGACAACAATGACCTCTGCAAAAAAAATACAATGTAGAAATGCGATCTTCCCTGTAGCCTTTATTGAATGTTGTCTCGACGAGAGAACAACATTTCTGACCAGACCCAGGCAAAATAATGCATCAGCATCAATGTTATTTAGATATATTTTTTAAAGTCCAGGTAAAACAGCTAAAACAAACTAAAATGAAGCTAGTTTGCTGTCAATTTAGCTGCAGAGGCTAGCTAGCAAGTCGATGCCTAGCTAGCAAGTGACACGAATGTTAGTCCACAGATTAACGGTTAGTCAGCCTGCATAGCAACCACTCTTTGATTGCATATCATCAATGTTTTGTCTTTACTATTTCCTCTGGTGGAAGGATGAAATATTATTAATTCACTCATCAAAATACAGTTTTTACTGAAACCATGTTAGTCATTGTTTTATTTAAAATGTTGGTAACCATTTTTTAAAAGCAATAAGGCATCTCAGGTTTTTGCAGTATATGACCAATATACTAGGCTTGGGCGGTATCCAGATTGTCATCTCAACCTTGTGCTATCCCTGGATATTCAATAATACCGGCACTGAACACAAGGGGCGCTATTTTCTAACCCCACAGTATCTGTAATCCAAGGTTAGCAATGCTAACAATTACATGTAAAATCCCATAAAAATGCTAACGAGCGCATTGCAAACATGTTATACAGTCTTTGACATAAACTATTTTCAGGACAGACAACAATAAAGTTATACAAATAACTCAAAAATGATACTCACAGTTTGCTGCAAGCACAAAACAAATATTAGAGAGCACGGCTCTTGATCCAGGAGGGGATTCTCTGCTTTTACAAAGTGAAGCTAACCAGTTAGCTAGATAGCTAATTAGCTATTAAAGCATTTAGTTGTGAATTCCACACTAGCGTGTGCTGCACCACAGTGAGTGACTCACAAGGCTCCTGTCTCTCGTTGTCCTGTGCTTGTAAACAAACACCACTTAACTGGGACTACTGGTAAAGCTTCATAATGAAAAATGATGTGACAGCTGAAATGAAGAAGTTGATTGCAGGTATTTACTTAAAAAGTACCTACAAATATTCAAAATTGACGGTATTGTAAAACCATCCCCTGGCTATTTTGCAGAAGGAGGTGTTTAGTCCCAGTGTCCTTATCTTATTGATGAGCTTTGAAGGCACTATGGTGTTGAACGCTGAGCTGTAGTCAATGAATAGCATTCTCACATAGGTGTTCCTTTTGTCCAGATGTGAAAGGGAAGTGTGGAGTGCAATCTATTCAATCTATTCAATCTATGCAATCTATTCTACCACACCCAGAAATCGGCTCCTTTTATTCTCTGTACTCAACGCACTAGACGACCAGATTTAATAGCCTTTAGCTGTACCCTCATCCTACACCTCCTCTGTTCCTCGGGTGATGTGGAGCTTAACCCAGGCACTGCATGCCCCCAGGCACTCTCATTTGTTGACTTCTACAACCGAAAAAGCCTTGGTTTCATACATGTTAACATCAGAAGCCTCCTCCCTAAGTTTGTTTTACTCACTGCATTAGCACATTCCGCCAACCCTGATGTCCATGCCTTATCTGAATCCTGGTTAAGGAAGGCCACAAAAATTCTGAGATTTCAATACCCACCTACAACATTTTCCGTCAAGATAGAACTGCCAAAGGGGGAGGAGTTGCAATCTACTCCAGAGATAGCCTGCAAAGTTCTGTCACACTTTCCAGTTATATGCCCAAACAGTTTGGCTTCTAATATTAAAAATGAATCTCTCCAGAAATAAGTCTCTCACTGCTGTGCCCTGGACATCACATGTGAATTGATTGAAACCCCATCTATCTTCAGAGTTCCTTCTGTTAGGTGACCTAAACTGGGATATGCTTAACACCCCGGCAGTCCTACAATCTAAGGAAGATGCCCTTAATCTCACACAAATGATCAAGGAACCCACCAGGTACAACCATAAATCTGTAAACATGGGCACCCTCATAGACATTATCCTGACCAACTTGCCCTCCAAATACACCTCTGCTATTTTCAATCAGGATCTCAGCGATCACTGCCTCATTGCCTGCATCCACTATGGGTCCGCTGTCAAACGACAACCCCTCATCAATGTCAAACGCTGCCTAAAACACTTCTGCGAGCAGGCCTTTCTAATCAACCTGGCCCGTGTATCCCGGAAGGATATTAACCTCATCCCATCAGTCAAGGATGCCTGGTCATTCTTTAAAAGCAATTTCCTCATCATCTTAAATAAGAATGCCCCTTTCAAAATTGTAGAACTAAGAACAGATATAGCCCTTGGTTCACTCTAGACCTGACTGCCCTCGACCAGCACAAAAACATCCCGTGGCGGACTGCACTAGCATCGAATAGTCCACCGTGATATGCAACTTTTCAGGGAAGTCAGGAACCAATACACGCAGTCAGTCAGTAAAGCAAAGGCCTGCTTTATCAAACAGAAATTTGCATCCTGTAGCTCTAACTCCAAAAGGTTTTGGGACACTGTAAAGTCCATGGAGAATAAGAGCTCCTCCTCCCAGCTGCCCTGAGGCTAGGTAACACTGTCACCACCGACAAATACACGATGATCAAGAATTTCAATAAGCATTTCTCTATGGCTGGCCATGCTTTCCTCCTGGCTAGCCCAACCCCGGCCAACAGCTCAGCACCCCACGCAGCTACTTGCCCATGCCTCCCCAGCTTCTCCTTCACCCAAATCCAGATAGCAGATGTTCTGAGAGAGCTGCAAAATCTGGACCCGTACAAATTGGCTGGGCTAGACAATCTGGACCCTCTCTTTCTAAAATTATCCCCAGCCATTGTTGCAACCCCTATCACCAGTCTGTTCAACCTCTCTTTTGTCCGAGATCCCTAAAGATTGGAAAGCTGCCGTGGTCATCCCCCTCTTCAAAGGGGGTGACACTCTAGACCCAAACTGTGATAGACCTATATCTATGCTGCCCTGCCTTTCTAAAGTTTTCGAAAAGTCAAGTTAATAAACAGATCACTGACCATTTCGAATCCCACCATACCTTCTCCGCTGTGCAATCCGGTTTCCGAGCTGGTCACAGGTGCACCTCAGCCACGCTGAAGGTAATAAACGATATCATAACCGCCATTGATAAAAGAAAGTACTGTGCAGCCGTCTTCATCGACCTGGCCAAAGCTTTCGACTCTGTCAATCACCATATTCTTATCGGCAGACTCAACAGCCTTGGTTTCTCAAATGACTGCCTCGCCTGGTTCACCAAATACTTTTCAGACAGTGTGTCAAATCGGAGGGCCTGTTGTCCAGACATCTGGCAGTCTCTATGGGGTACCACAGGGTTCAATTCTCGGGCCGACTCTTTTCTCTGTATATATCAACAATGTCACTCTTGCTGCGGGTGATTCCCTGATCTACCTCTATGCAGACGACACAATTCTGTATACATCTGGCCCTTCTTTGGATACTGTGTTAACTAACCTCCAAACGAGCTTCAGTGCCATACAACATTATTTCCGTGGCATCCAACTGCTCTTAAACACTGGTAAAACCAAATGCATGCTTTTCAACCTTTTTCTGACTTAGAATATGTGGACAACTACAAATACCTAGGTGTCTGGCTAGACTGTAAACGCTCCTTCCAGACTCATATTTATCATCTCCAATTCCAAATTAAATCTAGAATCGGCTTCCAATTTCGCAACAAAGCCTCCTTCACTCAAGCCACCAAACGTACCCTCGTAAAACTGACTATCCTACCCATCCTCAACTTGGGCGATATAATTTACAAAATAGCTTCCAATACTCTACTCAGCAAACCTGAGGCAGTCTATCACAGTGCCATCTGATTTGTCACCAAAGCCCCTTATACCACCCACCACTGCGGCCTGTATGCTCTGGTCGGCTGGCCCTCACTACATATTCGTCGCCAGACCCACTGACTCCAGGTCATCTATAAGTCTATGCTAGGTAAAGTTCTGCCTTATTTCAGCACAATGGTCATGATAGCAACACCCACCTGTAGCACGCGCTCAAAGCAGGCATACTTCACTGGTCATCCGCAAAGCCAACACCTCTTCGGCGCCTTTCCTTTCAGTTCTCTGCTGCCAATGACTGGAACGAATTGCAGAAATCGCTGAAGCTGGAGACTTATATTTCTCCCACTAACTTTAAACATCAGCTATCTGAGCAGCTAACCGATCGCTGCAGCTGTACATAGTCCATCTGTAAATAGCCCACCCAATCTACCTACCTCATCCCCATATAGTTTTTATTTAATTTTCTTCTCTTTTGCACACCAGTATTTCTACTTGCACATCACCATCTGCTCATCTATCACTCCAGTGTCAATTTGCTAAATTGCAATTAATTCACTACTATGGCCTATTTATTGCCTTTACTCCTCATGTCATTTGCACACACTGTATATAGACTGTCTTTTTTTCTATTGTGTTATTGACTGTACGTTTGTTTATCCCACGTGTAACTCTGTGTTGTTGTCTTTGTCGCACTGCTTTGCTTTATCTTGACCAGGTCGCAGTTGTAAATGAGAACTTGTTCTCAACTTGCCTACTTGGTTATTAAATAAAGGTAAAATAATAAATAAAAAATAAAACATTAGAAGAGCGTCGGAGCTGGTGTAGCACAAATCGATTTTAGTCCTGTATTGACTCTTTGCCTGTTTGATGGTTCATCGGGGATAGCGGGATTTCTAATAAGCTTCCGGGTTAGAGTCCCGCTACTTGAAAGTAGCAGCTCTACTGCTTAGCTCAGTGTGAATGTTGCCTGTAATCCATGGCTTCTGGATGGGGAATGTACATACAGTCACTGTGGGAACGACGTCCTCGATGTACTTATTGATAAAGCCAGTGACTGATGTGGTGTACTCCTCAATGCCATCGGAAGAATCCCGGAACATATTCCAGTCTGTGATAGCAAAACTGTCCTGTAGTTTAGCATCTGCTTCATCTGACCACTTTTTTATAGACCAAGTCACTGGTGCTTCCTGCTTTCATTTTTGCCTGTAAGCAGGAATCAGGAGGATATAATTATGGTCAGATTTTCCAAATGGAGGGCAATGTGGCAGAGTTCCAGCATGATTGTCCAGTATGTATGTATGTATGTATGTATGTATGTATGTATGTTTATCTCCGAAATGTTGAACATAGTTGTCATCAGAGGCTCCTTACTTGCCTTTGACATACATGTACATACACTGAGTGTACACAACATCAGGAACACCAGCCTAATATTTAGTTGCACCCCCTTTTGCACACAGAACAGCATCAATTATTTGTGCATGGTTTCTACAAGGTGTTGAAAGTGTTCCACAGGGATGATGGCCCATGTTGATTCCAATGCTTCCCTCACTTGTGTCAAGTTATGGCCTCCCGAAGTGGCACAGCGATCTAAGGCTGTGTCACAGTCCCGTAGGGTGGCACACAATTGGCCCAGCTTCGTCCGGGTTAGGGGAGGGTTTGGCAGGAGGGTAGGCCATCATTGTAAATAAGAATTTGTTCTTTACTGGCTTGCCTAGTTAAGTAAAGGTTAAATAAATACACATTTTTTTTAAAAAGTTGGCTGGATGTTCTTTGGATGGTGGACCATTATTGATAGATATGTGAAACTGTTGAGCGTGAGATACCCAACAGCTTTCAGTTTTTGACACACTCAAACCGGTACGCCTGGCACCTCCTACCATACCCTGTTCAAAGACACTTTAATATCTTGTCTTGCCCATTCACCCTCTGAATGGCACATACACAATCCATGTCTCAACTGTTTCAAGGCTTAAAAATCCTTCTTTACCCCGTATTCTCCCTTTCATCTACACTGATTGATTTGGATTTAACAGGTTACATCAATAAGGGAACATAGCTTTCACCTAGATTCACCTGGTCAGTCGATGACATGAAAAGAGCAGGTGTCCAAGCAGTTCCTAATGTTTTGTACACTCAACTAGAATTATGGTCTATACCATTGAAGAAAAAATACATTTATTACTTCCCAAAGGCCTCTTACCCAGTACAGCATAGAACTATGTATACGTGTAGCAGTAGAGGTTGCTGAGGGGAGGACGGCTCATAATAATGTCTGGAACGGAGCGAATGGAATGACATCAAACCATGTGTTTGATGTATTTGATACCATTCCACTCATTCCACTCCAGCCATTACCACGAGTCCATCCTCCCCAATTAAGGTGCGACCAACCTCCCTTGACGACAGCAAAACAGTCAATGGGTATACTGTATATTATTAATTTAAACATTCAACAATGAATGTACTAATCACAGATTGCTGCTTTAAACATTTTGGAAAGCCTGCTTTTCTAAAGCACTAGGGGACTTCTCACACAAAATCTGGGGCCCAGAGAGAGGGAAAGTTTGGATCAGTATAAGGCACGGTAAAAAGATAAGATATCTGGGCACCCCCGTTGTGTCTTGAACACTATACTGTAATAGAGCGGAACAACTAAAGGCACTTCCTGATTACTTCGCCTAAATTCTCTTTTTGGTTATCCTTGACATCTCAATAAAATGTAATTGGATGAAGTGACTGAGAAATAATGTACTTTGCACAAAGCAATCTACGGGCTTGCGGATACCTTCCACAAGGATTAAAGTTATTATTACAGTTCAGCCGCCACACAATCAACAACGGGGAATTGACTGCTCTCCTTCGTTCCGACCGCAATACCAGCCAGATATATTTCCAAACGCCAAACATTCATTTTTGTTAAGAGGCTACATAATTAGGATTCTGAGTGGGACAATCATGCTAGACCTCTGCCACCTTGCTTCCCTGAAGAATAACAACAAAGTTAACAGCGAGCCATTCCTTACCCGCTGTTATTATCATTGGTTTCAATCAATTTTACACCATTAGGTATCACCTAAATCAATGCATATTTGATATTCCATTATCCGAACAATCCACCATTGACTCTTGCATAGACCACCAGAGTGACTATTGCTTGATTCCAGATCTATAACTGTCCAAGCAGTGGAGCCCACATATTCATCCTGTTTAAATGCTACTGTTCAAAGGGTAAACTACTTAAGGTCAATGTAAAGAGCACCACATGGGAGCAGCATAGGCACAGGCAAACTAGGCACAGATTTTTCCCACAGGGCCATCAAACCATAAATCAAATGCTAACCCTTTATTTTTAGCACAATATGTTTGTGTGAGTCAGATTGTGACCCATAGACACTATTAAAGCTAATGAACCAGAGCCATATATCCTTATTTTATCACAAAACTCTCTCTCGAACATTAGAATGAAGACAGTGGAGTTTCACAGCTGAAGCAGAATGTATAAAAGGTGTAATTTACCATTTAAATACAGTGGGAAACCAGTCTTAATTGCTATCACGGATTACTCCTAAACCAGTCAAATGACAGGTAGTGTTGACTGAGATAAGAAAGTCTCTCCACTCTCAAATTATCAGGCCCATCAAGATAGGATAGCAATTTCCAGGCTCTCATTTTACTAGCCATGCATATCAATGCTCCATTAATCAAATTCCAAACCGACCCCAAAACCCCCTTACACCTACCCAGTTCATTTTAATGGCACTATCTTAAGAGGTTCTACTTCCCAGTTGAGTGACCTGATAGATTCCCATTGGAGGGACTAAATAGATAGATTCCCATTGGAGGGACTAGATAGATAGATAGATAGATAGATAGATAGATAGATAGATAGATTTTACAATTACAATTTAGCAGATTAACACTGGAGTGATAGATGAGCAGATGATGATGTGCAAGTAGTGACACTGGTGTGCAAAAGAGCAGAGAATTAAATAAAAACAATATGGGGATAAGGTAGGTAGATTGGGTGGGCTATTTACAGATGGACTATGTACAGCTGCAGCGATCGGTTAGCTGCTCAGATAGCTGATGTTTAAAGTTAGTGAGGGAAATATAAGTCTCCAGCTTCAGCGATTTTTGCAATTCGTTCCAGTCACTGTCTGCAGAAAACTGGAAGGAAAGGCGGCCAAATGAGGCTTTGGGGATGACCAGTGAGATATACCTGCTGGAGCGTGTGCTACGGATGCGTGTTGTTATCGTGACCAGTGAGCTGAGATAAGACGCTCTCCTTCTTGGTAAAATAGCCCTTCACAGCCTGGAGGTGTGGGTCATTGTCCTGTTGAAAACTAGGTGCAAACCAGATGGGATACTGTACTGCTGCATAAAGCTGTGGTAGCCATGTTGGTTAAGTGTGCCTTGAATTCTAAATAAATCACAGAAAGTGTCACCAGCAAAACACCACCTCACCATAACAGCTCCTCCTCCATGCTTTAAGGAGAGAAATACAAATGCGGAGATCATCCGTTCACCCAGACCGTGTCTTTGTGAGACACGGTCTGGGTGAACGGATGATCTCCGCATTTGTGGTTGTAACAAAAAAAATCTCCAATTTGGACTCCAGACCAAAGGACAAACTTCCACTGGTCTAATGTCCATTGCTCATGTTTCTTGTCGCAAGCAAGTCTCTTCTAATTGGTGTCCTTTAGTAGTGGTTTCTTTGAATCAATTTGAAGGTCTGATTCACACAGTCTCCTCTGAACAGTTTATTTTGAGATGTGTCTGTTACTTGAACTCTGAAGTATTTATTTGGGCTGTAATTTCTGAGGCTGGTAACTTTAATGAACTTATCCCCTGCAGCAGAGGAAACTCTGGGTCTTCCATTCCTGTGGCGATCCACATGAGAGCCAGTTTCATCATAGCGCTTGATGGTTTTTGGGATGGCACTTGAAGAAACTTTGACATTTTCCGTATTGACTTACCTTCATGTCTTAAAGTAATGATGGACTGTCCTTTCTCTTTGCTTATTTGAGCTGTTCTTGCCATAATATGGACTTGGTATTTTACTAAATAGGGATATCTTCTGTATTCCCCCTACCTTGTCACAACACAACTGACTGGCTCAAACACATTAAGGAAAGAAATTCCACAAATGAACTTTTAGGAAGCCACACCTGTTAATTGAAATGCATTCCAGGTGACTACCTCGTGAAGCTGGTTGAGAGAATGCCAAGAGTGTGCAAAGCTGTCATCAAGGCAAAGGGTTGCTATTTGAAGAATCTCAAATATAAAATATATTTGGATTTGTTTAACACTTTTCTGGTTACTACATGATTCCATATGTGTTTCTTCATTGTTTTGATGTATTCACTATTATTCTACAATGTAGAAAATAGTGAAAATAAAGAAAAAACATTAAATGAGTAGGTGTTCAAAAACCTTTGACCAGTAGTGTAGATGCAGACAGAGACAGCTCTGCATGAATAAGTCCAAATAAAACTATTAGACTTTTTTTGGAGAAAATGTACTCGATACAGTAATATTAACTACGTTCGTGTGTTTTGGATGGAACTCTGAATAGATTTCTTCAGATGAATATTGTAAACCTCATTGAGTTTTCAGTGTTATTTTTCCTTTTGCCACGACCAGCGTGAGTCAACAATTACTTTTTGAAACTGAACGATGAAACGGCACAAGATGAAGATTGACAGAATGTAAATTGCTCAACAGTTTTCCATCATCGGTGACTGTAAAAAATGTTTGGGGAGGGTGTGCTTTGGTGGGAAAATCCCTGAATACTATCCTTCTCATTTGTTACATGGCTGAGAAGCATGACAGTGTGATTGATTGCTACTTTTGTTAAACAAAGCAATTAAGTCAGAAGCTACATCTCAGAGGCTACATCTCCAATGGTACCCTATACCCTATGTAATGCACTACTTTTGACCAGGGTATAAGTCAAAAGTAGTGCACTAAATAAGGGATAGGGTGCCATTTCGGAGGCAGGCAGAGAGTAGTTGTTGTTGTGATGAGGGAATCGGTGGTGTCTTAAAGAGCGATTGCCCATAAAAATCTACTTCTGGTTTTGAAAATGGCCTGTGTGGCATCAATTTGAGTCAGAAACATTTCTTCTAGTGTCAAAATTGACTGCAAGCAATAAACAGGATAATTCCTGTCATAAAGTCAGTCTTGTCCAAAACAGATATTTGCGAGACGATGGGAAAAACATTTGTCACGGAATGAATGTCACGGAATGAAGTCTACCATAACATGCCTACAGCTGGCAGCACCCAAGTCATGATCAATTCGGAGCACAGCTGCATACCACCTGATCATAATGCCAATAGTCAATTTGGTTTAACATACTGTACGATATCCATATGAGGCTAGTTATGGACCATCAAAATATGGGATATTATTTTAAAATGTTATAGCTTTAAATTTAAATTTCTGAATTGTAGAAATTCATTTATAAATATTGAAAGCATTTAATGAGAGAACTAAAACATGTGCATAATTAAAATATTGTCCTATTTACATTGTGTAATTTATTGAAGGTCCCTAACTAGCCCCAAAGATAGGCTATCCAAAGTCAAACTAATTTTGCCACAGTCGCACACCAGCCAGCTGAAGCTAATTGGCTAAATTATTTTTCTAACTCTTCCCACCTGCGAACACACACAAGAGACACCACATCAATCCACACCCTGAAACCAACTCACGATGTAATTCAGTCATGGCCGCTAGCATTTCTTAATGAACCAAATCTAAGACGAGGCCAAATCAGGAAGTGCAGTCACCCTTTAAATTACACTAACCAATGGAGAAAGACCTGAAATACATTACTAATTAAAATGGATGATTTAAGGATGAGAAGCATGAGTGCTTTCACACTATAGTAATATTCAAATGAGAGGAGTATGCATGATCAAAATCTACAGAGGGATGAAGGCAGTCTTTTTGGATAAACAGTATCTTTATAATCGAAGATACAGAAATCGTGCTGCAAATGAAAGCCGTTGGCCAGGTCATCGGACCTGTTGGCGTGATACAGTGTTTGAAGCCACAAAGCAAAGCGGTCTATTGTGAAAGACATTCATGACTCAATAACAGCTAATTCATTCGATTAGGTTCATAAATATGTACAGTGCCTTCTGAAAGTATTCACACACTTGACTTTTTCCACATTTTGTTGTGTTACAGGCTGAAATTAAAATAAATTAAATTAAGCTTTTTTTGTCACTGGCCTCCACATAATAGTCCATCATGTCAATGTAGATTTTTTCCCATTTTTTACAAATTAATAAAAAATGGAAAGATGAAATGTTTTAAGTCAATAAGAATTCCACCCCTATGTTATGGCAAGCCTAAATAAGTTCCGGAGTTAAAATGTGTTTAACAAGTCACATAATAAGTTGCATGGACTCAATCTGTGTGCAATAATAGTGTTTAACATAATTTTTACCTCATCTCCGTACCTCACATATACAATTATCTGTAAGGTCCCTCTTTCGAGTAGGGAATTTCAACCATATAAACCAGGGAGGTTTTTCAATGCCTCACAAAAATCTATTGGTAGATTTGGTAAAAAAAAAGCATACATTGAATAACCCTTTGAGCTAGTTATGAATTACACTTTGGATGATACAGTGACTTCGGAAAGTAATCAGATCCATTGACTTTTTCCACATTTTGTTGCGTCACATCCTTATTCTAAAATGGATTAAGTAAAAAAAAATCCTTAGCAATCTACACACAATTCCCCATAATGACAAAGCGAAAACAGGCCCAGCCAGAGCCTGGACTTGAACCCAATCAAACATCTCTGGAGAGACCTAAAAATAGCTGTGCAGCAAAGCTCCCTATCCAACCTGACAGAGCTTGAGAGGATCTGCAGAGAGGAAAGGTGGGAAAACTCCCCAAATACAGGTGTGCCAGGCTTGTAGCATCCTACCCAATAAGACTCAAGGCAGTAAACGCTGCCGAAGGTGCTTCAATAAAGTACAGAGTAAAGGGTCTGAATACTTATGTAAATGTGCTAGCAACATTTGGTAAAGGTCAAGGGGTCTGAATACTTTCCGAAGGCACTATAAATCAATAAACCCAGTTACTACAAAGATACAGGCATCCTTCCTAACTCAGTTGCCGGAGAGGAAGGAAGTCGCTCAGTAATTTCATCATGAGGCCAATGGTGACCTAAAACAGTTACAGTTATAGAAGAACTTCCTAACCTCCTGCCCAATGTATGACCATATTAGAGAGACATATTTCCCTCAGATTACACAGATCCACAAAGAATTCGAAAACAAATCCAATTTTGAAAAACTCCCATATCTACTGGGTGAAATTCCACAATGTGCCATCACAGCAGCGAGACTTGTGACGTGTTGCCACGAGAAAAGGGCAACCAGTGAAGAACAAACACCATTGTAAATACAACCCATATTCATGCTTATTTATTTTATCTTGTGTCCTTTAACCATTTGTACATTGTAAAAACACTGTATATATATAATATGACATTTTTAATGTCTTTATTGTTTTGAAACTTCTGTATGTGTAATGTTTACTGTTAATTTTTATTGTTTTTCACTTTATATATTCACTTTATATATTATCTACCTCACTTGCTTTGGCAATGTTAACACATGTTTCCCATGCCAATAAAGCCCTTGAATTGAATTGAATTGAAGAAAACTGAGGATGGATCAGCAACATTGTAGTTACTCCACAATACTAACCTAATTGACAGAGTGAAAAGAAGGAAGCCTGTACAGAATACAAATATTCCAAAACATGCATCCTGTTTGCAACACTGCACTAAGTTAATACTGCAAATAACGTGGCAAAGCAATTCACTGTTTGTTCTCAATACTGTGTTATGTTATGTTTGGGGGAAATCCAATACAACACATGTCTGAGTACCACGCTCCATATTTTCAAACATGGTGGAGGCTGTATCATGTCATGAGTATGCTTGTAATCGTTAAGGACTGGGGAGTTATTCAGGTTTAAAAAGAAAAGGAATGGAGCTAAGCACAGGCAAAATCCTAGAGGAAAATCTGGTTCAGTCTGCTTTGCACCAGACACTTGGAGATGATTTCAACTTTCAGCAGGACAATAACCTAAAACACAAGGCCAAATCTACACTGGAGTTGCTTACCAAGAAGACAGTGAATCCTCTTTAAAAAAAGTTCTCAACCTATATTTGTTTGAAGGGGCACAGTATGTTTTACATTAGTTATTTTGTTGTTATTTGTCCCAGCCTTCTGCTCCATTCAACCAAATAAAACGGAATACCTTTTTTCTCATATAATTTAAAAAACGATTTGCTAGGTGTAGGCAAGGCCATTAGCAAATAGGTAAACTGGGATATGACTAAAGAGTCAATCGGGGTGATTTTTCCACAAATAGAAAGGTATTTGCCTTTCTGTTTTTGCTAACTTTAATTTAAAATGTATTGGAATGAGATAATTTATTTTGGGACATGTATATCCACATCACCATCAGACCATTTTATTGGTAAACTACATGGTAATGTAAAATTATTTTACGTAATATATAATGATTTGGTCGTAATCCGGAGAGGTTCTGAATATTTTTTCGATCTTCTATCAGGGGTATGAATACTTTCTGGAGGCACTGTATTAATGAGTCGCTGGCTCTACTGGGTCTCAACGGCTGTGGAGTCTAAATAGATCTTTAAGGTGTTGACTGACTGCTGCAAGGTCATGGCCAAATTCCTTCTCACCAGATGATCAGTTGTCGAAGCGCGTACATTCGTCGGAAGATCAAACATCTCTTAACCAAACTGGACAGATATTTTCATGGACCGACCTCTCTTGTCCCTTCCTCTCCTTCAAACCACTTCATGGGATCAAAGTGCAGCTAAATAATTGACCAGGCAAATTAAAGAATCGAGTAGTGAACAGCAGCTTTCAAATTGTATCAATTCCGCCTTTCTACTTTTATTAATGACAACCTCCACACAGGGCACGTAAGTAGAGTATACAGACACTTGGAAGTCTCCTTAATCAGGAGAAGACAACCAACCTAATAAGGCCTTGTTTGCCTCAGAATCAACTCCTGTGACAGGAGCACATTGATCAAGCCTACACCTTACAACATGCCATTTTACTCAACAAATAACGTAGTGTGTCAGTATGCGAAGTACAAAAGACATGCCCGCCACCCCACTATCTTTTCACTTAACCAGAGTGGATAATATCAATTGTCTCAGCCAATGATGGCTAGCGGGATGGTTCCTGTCCGTGGCTAAACCAACTAGGCTCGTAATTGAATAATTGTATTGTCATTTACAGATAGCATACACATTTGTAATTAAGTTGCATTGAAAGTTTACATGTTCCAGAAGGCAATTCTGCCAAAAAAACTTTCCCTGAAACGAGTCACATATACTGTACTGTACATAAACTCGACGACATACATGAACCAATGCACCGGTCATGGCTTTGCAATCGAGGCAATAGAGTTAAGCTGACAAGCCTGGTTTTCAAATTGTTTCCACCTCATAAATTACCTGCACAGTACTATGAAGAAGTTCAGCTACAATGAGAAGAATGTTACACTGTGTAATGATGTTAGACGGTGTAATGATGTTAGACGGTGTAATGAAGTTAGACGGTGTAATGATATTAGTTGGTGTAATGATATTAGATGGTGTAGTGATATTAGATGGTGTAATGATGTTAGACGGTGTAATGATGTTAGACGGTGTAATGATATTAGATGGTGTAATGATGTTAGATGGTGTAATGATATTAGATGGTGTAGTGATATTAGATGGTGTAATGATGTTAGACGGTGTAATGATGTTAGACGGTGTAATGATATTAGATGGTGTAATGATGTTAGATGGTGTAATGATGTTAGACGGTGTAATGATGTTAGACGGTGTAATGATGTTAGATGGTGTAATGATATTAGATGGTGTAATGATGTTAGACGGTGTAATGATATTAGATGGTGTAATGATGTTAGACGGTGTAATGATGTTAGACGGTGTAATGATGTTAGACGGTGTAATGAT
Organism: Oncorhynchus masou masou; assembly: GCF_036934945.1. Classification (NCBI taxonomy): domain Eukaryota; kingdom Metazoa; phylum Chordata; class Actinopteri; order Salmoniformes; family Salmonidae; genus Oncorhynchus; species Oncorhynchus masou. Next base: position 13,610,973 of record NC_088217.1, on the reverse strand, counting down.
GGTAGACTGTGTAATGATGACAGACGGTGAATTGATGTTAGACAGTGTTATGATGTTAGACGGTGTAATGATGTCAGACTGTGTAATGATGTTAGATGGTGTAATGATGTCAGACTGTGTAATGATGTTAGACGGTGTAATGATGTTAGACGGTGTAATGATATTAGATGGTGTAATGATGTTAGACGGTGTAATGATATTAGATGGTGTAATGATGTCAGACTGTGTAATGATGTCAAACGGTGTAATGATATTAGATGGTGTAATGATGTTAGACGGTGTAATGATATTAGATGGTGTAATGATGTTAGACGGTGTAATGATATTAGATGGTGTAATGATATTAGACGGTGTAATGATGTTAGATGGTGTAATGATATTAGATGGTGTAATGATGTTAGACGGTGTAATGATGTTAGACGGTGTAATGATATTAGATGGTGTAATGATATTAGACGGTGTAATGATGTTAGATGGTGTAATGATATTAGATGGTGTAATGATGTTAGACGGTGTAATGATGTTAGATGGTGTAATGATATTAGATGGTGTAATGATGTTAGACGGTGTAATGATGTTAGATGGTGTAATGATATTAGATGGTGTAATGATGTTAGACGGTGTAATGATGTTAGATGGTGTAATGATATTAGATGGTGTAATGATATTAGACGGTGTAATGATGTTAGATGGTGTAATGATATTAGATGGTGTAATGATGTTAGACGGTGTAATGATGTTAGACGGTGTAATGATATTAGATGGAGTAATGATGTTAGACGGTGTAATGATATTAGATGGTGTAATGATGTCAGACTGTGTAATGATGTCAAACGGTGTAATGATATTAGATGGTGTAATGATGTTAGACGGTGTAATGATATTAGATGGTGTAATGATGTTAGACGGTGTAATGATGTTAGATGGTGTAATGATATTAGATGGTGTAATGATATTAGACGGTGTAATGATGTTAGATGGTGTAATGATGTTAGACGGTGTAATGATGTTAGACGGTGTAATGATGTTAGACGGTGTAATGATATTAGATGGTGTAATGATGTTAGATGGTGTAATGATATTAGATGGTGTAATGATGTTAGACGGTGTAATGATGTTAGACGGTGTAATGATGTTAGACGGTGTAATGATGTTAGACGGTGTAATGTTAGACTGTGTATTGATGTTAGACGGTGGAATGATGTTAGACTGTGTAATGATTTTAGACGGTGTAATGATGTTAGACGGACTAATGATGTCAGACGGTGTAATGATGTTAGACGGACTAATGATGTCAGATGGTGTAATGATTTTAGACGGTGTAATGATGTTAGACGGTGTAATGATTTTAGACTGTGTAATGATGGTAGACAGTGTATTGATGTCAGACTGTGTATTGATGTCAGAATGTGTAATGATGTCAGACGGTGTAATGATGTCAAACGGTGTAATGATGTCAAACGGTGTAATGTTAGACTGTGTATTGATGTTAGATGGTGTAATGTTAGACTGTGTATTGATGTTAGACGGTGTAATGTTAGACTGTGTATTGATGTTAGACGGTGTAATGTTAGACTGTGTATTGATGTTAGACGGTGTAATGTTAGACTGTGTATTGATGTTAGACGGTGTAATGTTAGACTGTGTATTGATGTTAGACGGTGTAATGTTAGACTGTGTATTGATGTTAGATGGTGTAATGTTAGACTGTGTATTGATGTTAGACGGTGAATTGATGTTAGACAGTGTATTGATGTTAGACGGTGAATTGATGTTAGACGGTGTAATGATTTTAGACGGTGTAATGATTTTAGACGGTGTAATGATTTTAGACAGTGTATTGATGTTAGATGGTGTAATGATGGTAGACGGACTAATGATTTTAGACAGTGTTATGATGTTAGACAGTGTATTGATGTTAGATGGTGTAATGATGGTAGACAGTGTTATGATGTTAGACAGTGTATTGATGTTAGACGGTGAATTGATGTTAGACGGTGTAATGATGGTAGACGGTGTAATGATGGTAGACGGTGTAATGATTTTAGACTGTGTAATGATGGTAGACGGTGTTATGATGTTAGACAGTGTATTGATGTTAGACGGTGAATTGATGTTAGACGGTGTATTGATGTTAGATGGTGTAATGATGTCAGACGGTGTAATGATGGTAGACGGTGTCATGATGGTAGACGGTGTAATGATGGTAGACAGTGTTATAATGTTAGACAGTGTATTAATGTTAGACGGTGTATTGATGTTAGACGGTGTAATGATTTTAGACAGTGTTATGATGTTAGACAGTGTATTGATGTTAGATGGTGTAATGATTTTAGACAGTGTTATGATGTTAGACAGTGTATTGATGTTAGATGGTGTAATGATGGTAGTCAGTGTTATGATGTTAGACAGTGTATTGATGTTAGACGGTGAATTGATGTTAGACGGTGTAATGATGGTAGACGGTTTAATGATGGTAGACGGTGTAATGATGGTAGACAGTGTATTGATGTTAGATGGTGTAATGATGTCAGATGGTGTAATGATGGTAGACGGTGTAATGATGTTAGACGGTGTAATGATTTTAGACGGTGTAATGATTTTAGACGGTGTAATGATGTCAGACTGTGTAATGATGTTAGACGGTGTAATAGGTGTTAGACGGTGTAATGATGTTAGACGGTGTAATAGATACAGTAGGCTACCATGATGGAGTGATTTCTTCAGGCATACATTGTTTGAGACAACTTTTATGATATACAGGCAACATTTTGATTATGCATTACTACAGATTTAGTTATACTCTCTTACTGGTTTGTATAAGAGTGTGCTATTTAAGTGATAATGCCTTCGAAGCCGGTGTTTGGAGGATATTTTGGAACCGGTGTTGTTCTGTCGGGGGCCAGCAAACAGTTCCAATATATCCTCCAAACACTGGCTTTGAGGGCATTATCACTTTTCTATAACGGGTTACTAACATATTCAATTAAATATTTACATATTTTCATTAAAAACATTATTTTTCTGAATTGTTTTATAGTAATTCATCCTTCCACGAGACATAGTCCTGACAGAAATCTAGGGTTGCTACTCAAGTCGGCTGGTTTTGTTTGTTTCGGTTTGGTTGCCAGAGACGAGATCCAGTTGTTAAGTCTTTTTGTTTTTTACCTTTGGACGCGACCCAGTCATTCGTTTCAAATGTTCTTTTGCCATTTTAGCTGGCAACATTCCTATTCCTAGCTTGCTAGCTAACCAACTACGGCTAACTTACAGTCAAGCAGTGCAGCCAGAATAAGTAGCTGCATTTGCATTTGTTTAAGCCGTTTTCTAGTGACATTTATTTATATACATTCCTAACAATGAGCTAATGATGCACTATTAAACCTGGCACAGAAAATGTGCTCTCTTGTTAGGACACTGTTGTTCAGAGGAGCTGAACAACAACACAATTGCTTCAAACTGAAGCTGTAAAGACGGCAAACTAGCTGCGTTTAATTTAGTTTGACCTGTTTTCTATTGACATTTCTTTGTATTTATCCATAACAATTATGCTCGTTAATTATTTCGACAGGCTGAGAAAAGTTCCCTGCCTGTCTGTCTCAACCGGACTCCTGACCCCCACACGTTCATTACTATAGGACAGCTGGAGAGCAAATTGTAATAATGAAGCCAGAGAGACAGACAGCAAGGTTTATACAAATCTCTGCTATTGAAAACCAATTGTTAGTCTAAAATAAATGGGAGATAATGTCTGGATGCTTTTTACAGTGGAGATCAAATTTATATATTGTCTGGCTGGGCTGATGAGACGGTGGATTGCGCAGTGAGATGGAACAGAGTAAATAGGCATTTCAACATCATAGCTTTAGCCGTGGTAACTTGTGGAATAGATACTGGCTGGAATGCGGTTTTAATCAGTCAGCGTCCACGATTAGACCCCCCGTTGTGTAAACGATAGTAATGTGATACTGTATAAACCTCATGTTGCTTAATGCATTCGATAAAGATAAACACTGGATTGATTTTTAGTCTACGTCTCTATATGAGAGGTGAACGTCATTACAATGCTGCCTAGGGGATATCTTTAGACACATCACCTTCAAAGACTGCTTTAAGAGTGTGAAGACAAAAACTTAAAACCCTATTCTACGATCAAGTGGAAGACATCTGGTAGGACATTATAAACCTGTGCAGCAATCCCAGGGATTACCAAAGAGAAAGAACATGACAGTACACAAACCTTGTTAGCTTCCCTTGCCTGAAGGTATTGATTTCATTATCCTCTGGGTTCTCCCACTTCTCAAACAGCACTGATGGAGCTCTCGTATTAAGTGATGTAAAAATGGTTTAATAGGGAAACTTAATGAAGGCTCCCCTTTGGGGTTTTCAAGCTAACATCGCTTAATGAAACAACCAGGGTCAGAGATTCCATTGAGACCCGACAATAAGAGCCAATAAAGATGACAAACGGCGAGGGGCAAGAACAGGAAACGCAATACTCCTTTGAACGAATACAGAGTTGAATAGTTCATGCTCTATTGTGAATTGACTTGCGTTTTTTCATGCAAAACTTGTTTATGTATAGCGTATGGACATCTATTGTCATTTTTTTCCCCCTTCCGTTTCATTAACTCAAAACATTTTAAGAAAAGTTACTGAACAATTTTCTGAATGGGTCTGAATACAACTCACCAATTAAGTTAAGGCAAAAAAAAATACATTTTACTTTAAGAAAGTGCTGAGGGCCTATCCAGGATAGGAAATTAACTGTATTTATGCTGGTAATTGGAGTTTCCTATTGACTTTAGTGAAGTAGTGGGAGGGAGAGATTATAGGCTTAGCTAGTTTCCAAACCTTTCCCAAAGCAGAGAGATTATGATGCAAGTAATCAGTCTTGTCTGAAATGGAGAGAAAAAATCACCATGTTTATGTCCCATATTTACATTCTTGTGTTAGTAAACAGAACCAAATATCATCGACATGAAAAGTTTCTTAGAATAGCAATATCTAGAATTGGAAAAATATTAATCTTTAACTAGGAGGGATAGGCAAAGAGTAGCTGAGGCGTGGGATGATCATGATCGGTAGTAGTTATTTCTAAAAACACTATATAGATGTCTGAGTACTATCTACGCAACATGTATTATTAAAAAAAACAATATCTTTGTTATGTAACTACTGTGTGTAAAAATGTAATTTACTGTATTTAGTTTAGTTAAGTAGGATCCCTATTAGATACTGCACATGCAGCAGCTACTCTTCCTGGGGTCCATACAAAACATACAAATACATGACAAAGTACAGAATAGTTAAAACACAAGAACAACACAAGATATTACATTAAATTCAAAATAAAAAAATAAGAGTCATTTATTGGAAAGACACCAAGAGACAACAAAAATACTATTTACACACAATTCATATGTTAATATGTTTTATATACAGTACAGTTAAACTAGATCCTTAGAAAGAGGAAAAGCTTTGATACAATACTTTTTCAAATCTGTTTTTTCAAGCTAAACTTGCTTTTTGCCTGAGTAACCTCTGGTGGCAGAGCATTCCACAAAGACATGACTCTATACATAACTGAGCTATGCATTAAATCTGTTTTTGTTTTGGGTACAGTGAAGAAACTCATAGTGGCGAGTCTGGTGGGGTATGTATGTCTGTTTGAACTGTATGCAAATAGATTATACAAGTGGTTTGGCAATTTCAGACTAGAATGGAAGTAGTACATTTTCTCCTCAACCTTCAACCATGAAGGTGTATCTGTGTGGGCAGTTAGACCTTGCAAGACATGGTGCTTTGTTTTGAGCCAGCTGCAGCTTTGTTCAGTCTTTGCTGCGCCTGACCATATTACCCGGACAGTAAATCAAGATGGGACAACATCAGAGCCTGAACAACTAGTACAGTTGATCTTTGTGTCAAAAAACGCAGAACAGCTTTGTCAATATGACTTGACCATGATCACTAACCATCCAATGTTACTCCTAGGAGTTCCACTTCTTCAACTCATTCAATCGTCACACCCTTTATGTACTACTCCATTTGAGGTTTAGATCTAAGAGAATGCTTTGAACCAAATACAATGCTTTTGGTTTAAATGTTTTTAAGACCAGTTTATTCTTAATTACCCATTCTGACACTATAACTCCTTGCTAAGAGTGTCAGTGAGCTCACTGACTGTAGGTGCTGATGAGTAGAGTATGTAATCATCAACATGCACAGTCAATTTAGTTTCTTCTAGACAAGTGGCAAATCATTTATTAAAATAGAGAAGTGTAACAGCCCAAGGCAAATACCCTGAGGGACAGCGCACTGTACATATCTGATGTTAGAGAAGCTTCCATTGAAGAATACTCTCTGGGTTATATTGGATAAATAACTCTCCAACCATGTGATGGCAGGTGATGTAAAGCCATAGCAAGTGAGAATATTCAATATCAGATTATGATCAATAACATCAAAGGCTGGAATGAAATCGAACAATACATCTCCAACTATCATCTTATTATCCATTTAATTTAGCCAATCATCAGTCATTTGAGTGAGTGCAGTGCTAGTTGAATGCCCTTCCCTATATGCATGCCGAAAGTCAGTAGTTAACTTGTTCTTTGTTCAAACACAATTTTCTCCAACAGTTTACTACAGTTTAAACTCATTGGTCAGCTGTTAGAGCCAGGAAAGGGTGTTTTACTATTGTTAGATAGTGGAATTACTTTAGCTTCCTTCCACGCCTCTGAACACACACACTACTTATGGCTTTGGTTAAAGACATGGCAAATAAGTGTGGAAATACAGTCTTCTACCGCAGCCTATCATTATTGATGGATAACAATCGTTTTCCCACCTCTTCCACATAAACCTGACTAAATTCAAAACATCAATCCATCTCTTTCATTATCAATACACAAATATGATGCTTTACTGTTCAATATTGTCATTTCACTTCTCAGATTGTCCACTTTACTAGTGAAATAGTAATTGAAATGATTGGCTATATCAAAAGAATTTGTTATAAACGACACATCAACTTCAACGAACGATGGAGATTAATTAGATTTTCTGCTCAAAAAGGTACTCGAAAGTTTTTTCAATTGGTTTTTATGTCATTTATCTTGTTTTGGTAATTTAATTTCTTATTTTATTTGTTAAAGTTCAGTAAAAAATGTCTGTTGACATTATGTCAACCAATTAGCTGAGAAGACTGAATTGTTTGCCACCTTTTTTGATTTATTAATTTGAACCATACAATTATTCAATTCATCATCAATCCAGGGGCTCCAGGTGACTACCTCATGGAGCTGGTTGAGAGAATGCCAAGAGTGTGCAAAGGTGTCATCAAGGCAAAGGGTGGCTACTTTGAAGAATATAAAATTTACAGTATTTTGATTTGTTTAACACTTTTTTGGTTACTACATGATCCCATATGTATTATTTCATAGTGTTGATGTCTTCACTATTTTCTACAATGTAGAAAACTATTTTCTATAATTGTACATACAGTATGATATATTTCAAATATCAATATCTATAATTGTATATTGATGCTGAGTAACAGTGAAATGTAATTCTGGACACAACCATGTTTTGTTGCTGCTCCATTTGAATTGAAAATGTCTCTTCCTGAAAACAAATAATTAATACCTGGAGAGTGTCACGCCTTGGTCTTAGTATTTTGTGTTTTCGTTAATTAGTTGGTCAGGCCAGGGTGTGACATGGGTTTATGTTGTTGTATTTCGTAGTGGGGTTTTTTAGTTATTGGGATTGGGGCTGAGTAGGGGTGTTGCATAGGTTTGGCTGCCTGAGGCAGTTCTCAATCAGAGTCAGGTGATTCTCGTTGTCTCTGATTAGGAACCGTATTTAGGTAGCCTGGGTTTCACTTTGTATTTCGTGGGTGATTGTTCCTGTCTCTGTGTAGTTTCACCAGATAGGCTGTACTTAGGTTTCACGTTCCGTTTTGTTGTTTTGTATTTGTCTCAGTATTTTTATGTATTCGTCATTTGTTTCATTAAACAACATGAGTAACCAACACGCTGCATTTCGGTCCGACTCTCTTGCAACAAACGAAGAACGCCGTTACAGAGAGGTTATAATCTGTCCGTTTAGGACACAATGAGTGACACACTAACTTGATGAACTTTGTCTGTGCTTTATTACAGAACGTTCTGCTAGGTCTGCCCGTCATGGTTATCACGTGTCGGAAGAGAGAAAACTCCAGAGCCGGAATCTACTGTGTATTTCTATCTATGGTGGTTGTAATTCAAAAAATGGTTGTGTGGATAGATGTGGTTTAGTGTATCCAATGAAAATGTCCACGACATGTTAATCTTTGAGTACTCAGGGACACGATATGAAGCGGCATTGGAGGTGTGTTAGCCATAAGTCCTCTACACCACAGTTTCAGACAGTCTACAATATGTGAATGTGCTGTGCAGGCCAAGTAACCACTTTAGGGCCCCTGTATAACAAGTTTGGCACAAAGGTTGTGATACAACAGAACATTTTTCTGCACGTAATTAAATACGCATGTGTTGTAGAGACATTGGACAATGGTGGTGTAAACAATTTTGTGCAGAAAAACTCTGTTCTATTACAAAAACATCAGTTGTATCAGAATGATTGTGCTAAATGAGTCGTAAATCAGTTGTACAACTTGAGGTCTCTTGGTGTTGGTTGACCTGTATCAGAAGCTCATAAAATATTGCTGATTGATATTAATGGTGAAAAGAGCTGGTCAGACTCACAAATGTCAATACACTGCTGGAAAACATTATGACCTGAGCACCCTTTCTTGTATAATTAGCCTATTAATTATTCTGTTGTGGGTTAGGTTAAATCTACGTGCATGTTATGGTTCAGGATGAATCTATGTGCATTGTATTTAGGCATAGGGAAAGTACAGAAGATACCTGTCTCTGAGGGCAAGAACAATTCTATAAAGGTTGCATAGAAACCACCGGCCTGGTTTAGGGGTTGAGTTACTGTCCAACTGTTCAGTTTCTGTGGGAAGCAAAAAGATGGCTTTCAACATGATAGTTGGAGATTGGAATCAGAACAACAGGATGCAGATAGCGGAATCGTATCTCAAGAAGGGAGATCAGAGCCAGACAGCCATCTGGCCCAGCCTGGGTCAACCTACTGAGACATTTATTTTACTGTAGATAAGACTGACTGTGTCACTATGCTATTTAGATAGATGAATAAATCTAGTTTGAGCTTTTCTATTTTTTTCTGTCCGTCTGGGTCTGTATCTGAGTACTGTACCTAGTAAGACATACTGCAGATGGAGCTCTGATGTTTTCTGCTTTCATCACTCAACCACAACCTTTAGAAGACAACCAGGGTTTGTTCTCAAGCCAATGACTCAGGCTTGGCTACATGTCTAGCATACAATGCCCATTTAAGGAGAGTATTGTGAACTCTGTAGCATAGAAAGTATCAGTCCGAATAAAACATGTGCAGATGTCAACAGTCATTGTAATCGGATTCATTTTCTTGATAATATATATATTTCAAAGGCACAAAGCACTTTACTTCCCCTCAAGACCAGATTTAGAAGAAAAAAACCTCCCAGGGTCAAAGACAAAAGACAGAGGTTTGTCCTCAAAGTCATTAATGACCAACGTGCATGACTGGGACCTCCCTCCCTCCCTAAGCGCACTTCGCCAAGGGTTTGTCTGGAATCAAAAGCTATTACAGCTGCACAGCCTCTGTGGCTGGCGAGACTAAGGATAAGTGACAAGGTTACCCCGGGGACAGTTGACAATAGAGGACAGAGAGCGGGGCTGGAGAGAGAGAGGGCGGGAGGGCCAAAGGGATGTTACCCAATGAATGAAACTGACTGAGAACTATTCTCCTTTTTTTGTCTCCGTAGTCCACTATGTAAGAGAGATAATAGCTAAATCGAACTGCTATCCATGGCACGTACTGTATGTACTCCAGAGACTGGTTGTTCCCCACAGTATTAGGTATTAGAAGAGGGGTAAATGAGAGGCAGGTTCAGCTCATTAAATTTAAACCTGAATATTTGACCAAGCCCCTAAATTGCACTGCTCTAATAATTTGTAGCCTCTCAAAAAAAATCTATATAAACGTAATGTATTGAGCATCATTTTATATTACTCAAGGGTATGTCTAGATTGAAGTAGGCCTATGTGTATGTCCGTTTGAAATCCAATAGCAAGAAAGCTCTGATTTGATTTCAGATGGTGTAACGTGCAGACAGAATATTCCCCAGAACATTGCTGAGCACCAAATAGAACACATTTCCCTCCTTAACTTGGATATTTGCTAGTAACTGAAGAGGCATTTGTTAGTGACCCAAGGTGTGGAATGTATTGATGTGTTTGGCAAACTGTTTCGATTCTGGTTATTACAATGCGGTTGACTTGGGACATAACATATTCAGGGGGTTGTAACATACAGTTTGTGTTCATTATAACCTGCTGTAACAACATTATAATGTACTCTCTAAAACAATTACCATGTGCCTCGTCACATAACAGTATGTCAACATGTACACAAACACACAGACAGACACGCACGCACGCACGCACGCACGCACACACACACACACACACACACACACACACACACACACACACACACACACACACACACACACACACACACACACACACACACACACACACACACACACACACACACACACACACACACACACACGTACACTCACTAAAAACTAGCTATTTTGCAGTGGTGTGCCTGCACTCAGGGATATGCCTGCAGAGGTGGAGTGAGCTGATTATCCCTGTCATAGGAAAGCAGCCTCAACACTTTCTTACCTCTTCCATTACTGTACTATAGCTCTGCAGCTGTGCCTGGGTTACACCTGGGCACATACAGTAGAGTACAGCGCTGTACCTACCTGCCTGGGCCCGTATTGACCCATTCACGTCCTTGTACTATATTTAGTACACTATTAACATGCGCCACAGAACAAATTCTGTTTGGTGTAAATGCATGAAGTGTGGTATCAACATAGCTAGTACTAGTGTGTAGACAGGACACATGGCTATTTTAACATTGTCATTATCTATCATACTTGCAGTGTCAATCAAAGTTGGGATTTTGAGAAAATGTGAAAAAGTCCTTAAAATGACTTCAGCATACATATTTTGAAATACATTTCAGAATGAAATTGTTTAAAACCTTATAGTACTGTTATTTGACCTGTTCTAAGCCAAATATATGATTAAACTCATTGCCGTTTGTAAACCTACAGCCGTTTCGGTATCATACCACAGTATATTTAAGCAATAATGCATGAGGGGCCCATATACCACGGCTAAGGGCTGTTCTTAAGCGCGACATGACACAGAGTGCCTGGATACAGCCGTGGTATATTGGCCACATACCACAAACCCCCGAGGTGCCATATTGCTATTTTAAACTGGTTACCAACATAATTAGAGTAGTAAAAAGGAACATTTTGTCATACCTGTGATATATGGTCTGTTATAAACCGGGTAGTTTGAATACTGGATGCTGATTGGCTAAAACAGCATTTAGCCGTGTGTATGTGAGACTGTATACCATGACTATGACTTTTTGCCTTTTCGCCTTGATATCAATTCACAGCGAGCAACAATGTGTTTGTCTGCGTGATTAAAAAGTTGAGGAAATAAGGGTCCTGCCCACCATGCAGCCGAACACCATCAAACAATCCTCTGGACACTGAAACACCTGAGGGTTTGGTGAACAAAGTGTGCTTTGATTTTCAACTTCATTTTGTGGCAAAGGTGGAACAATGTTCCCAGAGATCTGCAAAATAGCTGGTACATTGCATATTTACACAAACCACTGCGTCCGAACCATCATGATCCAGAAACTGTCAGATGCCGGACTAGAGGCATGATAAATAATGTCTGTTAGTGGACACAGATCCGAAAACCTCTCTTTAAAGTTACTGGAGGCCAAATCTGGAAGCGGTGGAGCACTGTGTTCTATCTGACAACACAGCAGCTACCAGTTTCCATTTTGCAGCAAACAACCAACGATAACATGGGAAAACTTTTTCATTCGTGCACAATAAATGGCAACATTCAGATCAACATGAATAAATCATTGCCGTGTGTCAGTCACTGTTGACGTGGTAATAATGCTCGCTTTTTGCATACATTTAATATAAGTTTGCTAGCTAGCCTGTGGTTATGTTGCATAGCAACCAGTCTAGCAACATGACTTTTGTCCGGACTACTTTTTCTGGCGGAATGTATTTATTGTGAATTTATTTAATAAAGCAACATTTTCAATTTAGGTGTGTCATTCCTAGCCTTTCTGTGTTGGGAAACCGATTATAAAAGCAACAAGGCACCTTGGGGTTTAGTGGTATATTGTCACGTCCTGACCTTAGTTCCTTTTTTTATGTCTCTCTTTAAGGTTGGTCAGGGCGTGAGTCGAGGTGGGCATTCTATGTTTTGTTCTATGTTTGTATTTCTATGTGTTTGGCCTGGTATGGTTCCCAATCAGAGGCAACTGTCAATCGTTGTCTCTGATTGAGAACCATACTTAGGCAGCCTGGTTTCGCCCTTGAGTTGTGGGTAGTTGTTTTCTGTTTCGTATCTGTACCAGACAGAACTGTTTCGGTTTTGTTCGTTCACGTTGTTGTTATTGCATTTTTCAATGTTCTATTAAAATAATTATGAACCCGTACCATGCTGCACCTTGGTCCTCTCCTCCTTCCACCAATGACAACCGTTACAGACCTACCCACCAAAAAAGGACCAAGCACCGTGGTAACCTGGAGCAGAGGGTTCTGGACTCCTGGACATGGGAGGAGATTTTGGATGGTAAGGGACCCTGGGCACAGGCTGGGGAATATTGCTGCCCCAGGGAAGAGCTGGAGGCAGCTAAAGCCGAGCGATGGCGATATGAGGAGTTAGCACGGCAGCGAAACAGGGACAAGAGGCAGCCCACAAAATTTCATAGAGGGGAGCACACGGGGAGTGTGGCTAAGTCAGGTGGGAGACCTGAGCAAACTCCCCATGCTTACCGTGGGGAGAGATTGACGGGCAGGCACCGTGTTGTGCGGTGAGGCGCAGGGTGTCCCCAGTGCGCACGCATAGCCCGGTGCACTACATCGCAGCTCCTTGTATCGGCCGGGCTAGAGTGGGCATCGATCCAGGAGGACTGAAGCCGGCTCAGCGCATCTGGTCTCCAGTGCATCTCCTCGGCCTGGATTATATGGCACCAGCCCTACGCACGGTGTCCCCGGTTCACCAGCACAGCCCAGTGCGGTCTGTTCCACCCCGCCACACTTGCCGGGCTACAGCGGGTATCCAGCCGGGACAGGTTGTGCAGGCTCGATGTTCGAGACCTCCAGTGGGCCTCCACGGTCCGGTCCATCCTGTGCCTCCTCCACACACCAAGACTCCTGTGGCAGCCCCACGCACCAGGCTGTGTATCCGTCTACTCCCTCCGTCTACTCCGTCCAGGCTCTCCCTCCTGTCCAGCGCTTCCAGAGCCTCCCTCCTGTCTGGAGCCGCCCGTCAGTCAGGAGCCGCCAGAGCCACCCATCAGTCAGGAGCTGCCAGAGCCGCCTGTCAGTCAGGAGCTGCCAGAGCCGCCCTTCACTCCGGCGCTGCCAGAGCCGCCCGTCAGTCAGGAGCTGCCAGAGCCGCCCATCAGTCAGGAGCTGCCAGAGCCGCCCGTCAGTCAGGAGCTGCCAGAGCCGCCTGTCAGTCAGGAGCTGCCAGAGCCGCCCTTCACTCCGGCGCTGCCCGAGCCGCCCATCAGTCAGGAGCTGCCAGAGCCGCCCGTCAGTCAGGAGAGCCGCCCTTCACTCCGGCGCTTCCAGATTTGCCCTTCACCTTGGTCCGTGACGACGTTCGAGACAGTTTTGATGCCTTCCCTATTATTCTACAATGTAGAAAATAGTAAAAAATAAAGAAACTCCAGAATGAGTAGGTGTGTCCAAACTTTTGACTGGTACTGTATATAAAAACAATATCTAAAGAAACCGACACACACTCTCTCTTTCACAGACACAAACACATTATCTTTCACACACACACACCCTAGAGTATGTGCAGTATAAGCAAATCCAATGCAAATCAATGGAGACTGAACAGTGAGTCATTCTACTGGATGTTCCTTATATATAAACAGTATCTAAAGAAATCCACAGACTCACACGCACACAACTGGAGTATATATTTTTAATATCTTCTTGCCCCAGTCTGTAATCACAACATGTTTCAAACTGACCACCATTGTCCCTGTTCCTAAGAGCTTCAAGGTAACCTGCCTAAATAAAAATCACCCTGTAGCACTCATATCTGTAATGATGAAGTGCTTTGAAAGGCTGGTCATGACACACATCCACACCATCATCCCAGACACACTATAACCACCCCAATTCGAATATCGCCCCAACAGATCCACAGATCACACTCAATTGCACATCACACTGCTCTCTCCTACATGGACACCATTGGAAATAAGTACATGAGAAGGCTGTTCATAGAATACAGCTCAGCATTCAACACCAGTCCCTTCCAAGCTCATCACCAAGCTAGGGACCCTGGGACAGAACCCCTACCTCTGCATCTGGACCTGCTGATGCGATGGCCCCAGGTGGTAAGGGTAGACAACAACACCTCTACAGCCACACTAACCCTCAACACGTTAGCCCGACAGGGTTGTGTGCTTAGTGCCCTCCTGTACTCCCAGTTCACCCACAACTGCGTGGCCACACACGGCTCCCACAACAACGGTGGTAGGCCTGATCACCGACAGTGATGAGTCAGCACACAGGAAGGAGGTCAGAGACCTGGCAGTATGGAGCCAGGATAATAACCTCTCCCTCAACATACAGTTAGATCAAAGAGCTGATCGTGGACTATATGAGAAAGAGGGGAGATCACTCCCCCACCCACATCGACAGGGCTGTTGTGGAGCGGATCGAGAGATTCACATGGTTCACACACACCCGTACAGTTGTGAAGAGCTTTCAGGAGGATGAAAGTATTTGACATGGGCCCTCGGATCCTCAAAAAGTTTGACAGCGGCAACATCGAGAGCATCTTGACTGGCTGCATCACCGCTTTGTATGGCAGATGCCCTTGACCGTCGAAGCACTACAGAGTTTGGTGCGGGCAGCCAAGTACATCACTGGGGCTGAGTTCCCTGCCATCTAGGACCTATATATCAGGCTGTGTCAGAGGAAGGTCCACAAGCCCACTGGCCCACTGTTCACTCTGCTGCCGTCCGGCAGAGAGTACCGAAGCATTGGCTCACTAGACTATACATACACACACACCATATGCACACACTGAAGGCAAAGGGTGGCTACTTTGAAGAATATAAAATATATTTTGATTTGTTTAACACTTTTTTGGTTACTAAATTAATCCATATGTGTTATTATATTTCATAGTTTTGATCTCTTCACTATTATTTTACAATAGTAGGTTTGTCCAAACTTTTGACTGGTACTGTATATAAAACAAAATCTAAAGAAATCAACACACACACTCCTAGAGTATATTGTACAGTGTAATCAAATTGATGGATAGCGAGGTATACTAGAACAAAGTGCTCATAGACGAGCCATACCCCACCCTACCATGAGACGTCCATGCACACCCATGTGTGTGTATGTCTGTGGTACAGAGTGTGAGAGAGAGAAAGAGGGAACATAATAATATACTCCAGGAGTGTGTGTGAGTGTATGTGTGGATTTATTTAGATATTGTTTATTGATATATATATATATATATATATATACTACTCAAAAAAATAAAGGGAACACTAAAATAACACATCCTAGATCTGAATGAATTAAATATTCTTATTAAATACTTTTTTCTTTACATAGTTGAATGTGCTGACAACAAAATCACACAAAAATTATCAATGGAAATAAAATGTATCAACCAATGGAGGTCTGGGGGAGTCACACTCAAAATGAAAGTGGAAAACCACACTACAGGCTAATCCAACTTTGATGTAAGGTCCTTAAAACAAGTCAAAATGAGGCTCAGTAGTGTGTGTGGCCTCCACGTGCCTGTATGAACTCCCTACAATGCCTGGGCATGCTCCTGATGAGGTGGTGGATGGTCCGCCAACTCCTGGACAGTCTGTGGTGCAACGTGACGTTGGTGGATGGGCGAGACATGATGTCCCAGATGTGCTCAATTGGATTCAAGTCTGGGGAACGGGCGGGCCAGTCCATAGCATCAATGCCTTCCTCTTGCAGGAACTGCTGACACACTCCAGCCACATGAGGTCTAGCATTGTCTTGCATTAGGAGGAACTCAGGGCCAACCGCACCAGCATATGGTCTCACAAGGGGTCTGCGGGTCTCATCTCGGTACCTAATGGCAGTCAGGCTACCTCTGGCGAGCACATGGAGGGCTGTGCGGCCCCCCCAAAGAAATGCCACCCCACACCATGACTGACCCCCCGCCAAACCGGTCAAGCTGGAGGATGTTGCAGGCAGCAGAACGTTCTCCACGGCGTCTCCAGACTCTGTCACGTCTGTCACATGTGCTCAGTGTGAACCTGCTTTCATCTGTGAAGAGCACAGGGCGCCAGTGGCGAATTTGCCAATCTTGGTGTTCTTTTGCAAATGCCAAACGTCCTGCACAGTGTTGGGCTGTAAGCACAACCCCCACCTGTGGACGTCGGGCCCTCATACCACCCTCATGGAATCTGTTTCTGACCGTTTGAGCAGACACATGCACATTTGTGGCCTGCTGAAGGTCATTTTGCAGGGCTCTGGCAGTGCTCCTCCTGCTCCTCCTTGCACAAAGGCGGAGGTAGCGGTCCTGCTGCTACCTCTCCTGATGTACTGGCCTGTCTACTGGTAGCGCCTCCATGCTCTGGACACTACGCTGACAGACACAGCAAATCTTCTTGCCACAGCTCGCATTGATGTGCCATCCTGGATGAGCTGCACACCTGAGCCACTTGTGTGGGTTGTAGACTCCGTCTCATGCTACCACTAGAGTGAAAGCACCGCCAGCATTCAAAAGTGACCAAAACATCAGCCAGCAAGCATAGGCACTGAAAAGTGGTCTGTTGTCACCATCTGCAGAACCACTCCTTTATTGGGGGTGTCTTGCTAATTGCCTATAATTTCCACCTGTTGTCTATTCCATTTGCACAACAGCATGTGAAATGGATTATTTAACCTGTTGGACAGTTCACAGAAGTGTGATTGACTTGGAGTTACATTGTGTTGTTTAAGTGTTCACACACACACACACACACACACACACACACACACACACACACACACACACACACACACACACACACACACACACACACACACACACACACACACACACACACACACACACACACACACACACACACACACACACACACACATATTTTTTATTTTTACCTTTATTTAACTAGGCGAGTCTTAAGAACAAATTCTTGTTTTCAATGACGGCCTAGGAACAGTGGGTTAACTGCCTGTTCAGAGGCAGAACGACAGATTTGTACCTTGTCAGCTCAAGGATTTGAACTTGCAACCTTCCGGTTACTAGTCCAATGCTCTAACCACTAGGCTACCCACATATTGACTTTGTTGTCTTTAAGCCATTTTGCCACAACTTTGAAGGAATGCTTGGGGTAATTGTCCATTTGGAAGACTCTTTTGCGACCAATCTTTAACTTCCTGACCGATGTCTTGAGATGCTGCTTCAATGTATCCACATCATTTTCCTGCCTCATGATGCCACCTATTTTGTGAAGTGCACCAGTCCCTCCTGCAGCAAAACACCCCCACAACATGATGCTGCCACCCCCATGCTTCACGGTGGGGATGGTTCTTCAGCTTGCAAGCATCCCCCTTTTTCCTCCAACATAACAATGGACATTATGGCCAAACAGTACTATTTTTCTTTCATCAGACCAGAGGACATTTCTCCAAAAAGTACAATATTTTTCCCCCATGTGCACTTGCAAACTGTAGTCTGGCTTTTTTATGGCGGTTTTGGAGCAGTGGCTTTTTCCTTACTGAGCGGCCTTTCAGGTTATGTCGATATTGGACTCATTTTACTATGGAAATAGATACTTTTGTACCTGTTTCCTCCAGCATCTTCACAAGGTCCTTTGCTGTTGTTCTGGGATTGATTTGCACTTTTCGCACCAAAGTACGTTCATCTCTAGGAGACAGAACCCGTCTCCTTCCTGAGCGGTATGGCGGCTACGTGGTTCCATGGTGTTTATTCTTGCGTCCTATTGTTTGTACAGATGAACGTGGTACCTTCAGGCGTTTGGAAATTGCTCCCAAGGATGAACCAGACTTGTAGAGGTCTACATTTTAGAGGTCTTGGCTGATTTCTTTTGATTTTCCCATGACATCAAGGAAAGAAGCACTGAGATGGAAAGTAGGCCTCGAAATACATCCACAGGTACACCTCCAATTGACTCAAATGTTGTCAATTATCAGAAGCTTCTAAAACCATGACATAATTTTCTGGAATTTTCCAAGCTGTTTAAAGCACAGTCAAATTAGTGTATGTAAACTCCTGACCCACTGGAATTGTGATATAGTGAAATATTCTGTCTGTAAACAATTGTTAGAAAAATGACTTGTGCCATGCACAAAGTAGTTGTCGTAGCCGACTTGCCAAAATTACAGTTTGTTAAAAATAAATTTGTGGAGTGGTTGAAAAACAAGTTGTAATGACTCCAACTCCAGGTGTATGTAACTTTCCGACTTCAACTGTATACATATGTCCAGACAATAACTAAGATTTGAACATGTTTAAGGTCTGAGAAAAAGAGAAAACAATGGAAAATGACTCTCCAGTCTTTTTTGGATCTTCTTACAAATTCATATACTCTCGGGGTGTGTGTGTGTGTGTGAGAGAAAGAGAGAGAGGGAGTGTGTGGATTTCTTTAGATATTATTTTAGATACAGTATATTGATTCAGTCAAAATATATACCAACAATTTTTAAGATTTGAACATTTCACGACTTGATTCATTGATTCAAAAAAACGAATAATACTGTAACCCCATGTGACCAAAGAATGAATACACAGTGCCTTGCAAAAGTATTCATCCCCCTTGGCATCTTTCCTATTTTGTTGCATTACAACCTGTAATTTAAATGGGTTTTTATTTGGATTTCATTTAACGGACATACACAAAATAGTCCAAATTGGTCAAGTGAAATGAAAAAAAAAACAACGGAAAACGGAAAAGAGTGTGTGCATATACAGTATGCACTGTATTCACCCCCTTTTCTATGAAGCCCCTACATAAGATCTGGGGCAACCAATTACCTTCAGTAGTCACATAATTATTTCAATAAAGTCCACATGACCTGTCACATGATCTCAGTATATATACAACTATTCTGAAAGGCCCCAGAGTCTGCAACACAACTAAGCAAGGGGCACCACCAAGCAAGCGGCACCATGTTGACCAACGAGCTCTCCAAACAGGTCAGGGAGAAAGTTGGGGAGAAGTACAGATCATGGGTCATAAACTAATATCAGACATTTGTACATCCACGGAGCACCATTAAATCCATTATTAAAACATGGAAAGAATATGGCTCCATAACAAACCTGCCAAGACAGGGCTGCCCACCAAAACTCATGGACCAGGCAAGGAGGGCATTAATCAGAGAGGCAAAAAAGAGACCAAAGATAACCCTGAAGGAGCTGCAAAGCTCCACAGTGGAGATTGGAGTATCTGTCTTTAGGACCACTTTAAGCCGTACACTCCACAGAGCTGGGCTTTAAGGAAGAGTGGCCAGAAAAAAGCCATTGCTTAATGAAAAAAATAAGCAAACATGTTTGGTGTTCGCCAAAAGGCATGTGGGAGACTCCCCAAACATATGGAAGAAGGTACTCTGGTCAGATGAGACTAAAATTGAGCTTTTTGGCCATCAAGGAAAACGCTATGTTGGTGCAAACACAACACCTCCCATCACCCCGAGAACACCATCAGCATCGTGCTGTGGGGATGTTTTTTTATCGGCAGGGACTGGGAAACTAGTCAGAATTGAAGGAATGATGGATGGCGCTAAATACAGGGAAATTCTTGAAGGAATTCCTGTTTCAGTCTAATAGAGATTTGAGACTGGGATGGAGGTTCACCTTCCAGCAGGACAATGACCCTAAGCATACTGTTAAAGCAACACTCGATTAGATTAAGGGGAAACATTTAAATGTATTGGAATGGCCTAGTCAAAATCCCAGACCTCAGTCCAATTGAGAATCTGTGGTATGACTTAAAATTGCTGTATATCAGAGGAACCCATTCAACTTGAAGGAGCTAGAGCAGTTTTGTCTTGAAGAATGGACAAACATTCCTGTGGCTAGATGTGCCAAGCTTATAGAGACATACCCCAAGAGACTTGCAGCTATAATTGCTGCAAAAGGTGGCTCTACAAAGTATTACATTTGGGGGGGTGAATAGTTATACTATATGTTATTCACAATAAAAAATATTCTGCATATTCAAAGTGGTAGGCATGTTGTGTAAATCAAATGATACAAAGATCCAAAAAATCTATTTCAATTCCAGGTTGTAAGTCAACAACATAGGAAAAATGCCAACGGGGGTGAATACTTATGCAAGCCACTGCAGTACAATATAAAAAAAGTCACATTGTATACAAACGCATTGGCTGGCTTAAAACATACCCTTACAGGAAAAACCCACATAATTTCATGTTTTTGGAACACTTCACGTGATTACGTGAAATTCATGTGGCTATTCCGTAAGGGTATTCAAGGTTTAAAAAGGCATCTAATGTTTGTAATTTACACTTGACTTTTTTTGACTTGATTTGCCCTTACAAAAAAAAATAGAAACCCCTGCAAAAATTTCCATTAATTATTGTCACCTTCTGACCTTTATTTCCTTTGTTTTGTCTTAATGTAGTATGGTCAGGGCGTGAGTTGGGTGGGTAGTCTATGTTTGTTTGTTCTATATTTTGGGTATTTCTATGTTTGGCCTAGTATGGTTCTCAATCAGAGGCAGGTGTCATTAGTTGTCTCTGATGGTAGCCTGGGTTTCACTGTGTGTTTGTGGGTGATTGTTCCTGTCTCTGTGTCTGCACCAGATAGGACGGTTTGGGGTTTTCACATTTCTTGTTTTTGTAAGTTTGTTCATGTGAAGTGGTTTATTAAAACATGAATCTAAATAACTACTTTTCTGGGAAGGCTATCCAGGCTAGGCTATCCACTAGATGTTGGAACATTGCTGCAGGGACTTGCTTCCATTCAGCCACAAGGACATTAGTGAGATCGGGCACTGGTGTTGGGTGATCGGCGTTCCAATTCTAACCAAAGGTGTTCGATGGGGTTAAGGATCAGTGCTCTGTGTAAGCCAGTCAAGTTCTTCCGCAACATTTCTGTATGGACCTCCCTTTATGCACTTTGGCATTGCCATGCATAAACAGGAAAGGGCCTTCCCCAAACTGTTGCCACAAAGTTGGAAGCACAGAATGTCTAGAATGTCCCTTCACTGGAACTAAGGGGCCTAGCCCGAAACATGAAAAACAGCCCCAGACCGTTATCCCTCCTCCACAAAACTTTACAGTTGGAACAATGCATTCGGGCAGGTAGGGTTCTCTTGAAATCCATTAAACTCAGATATATCTGTCAGACTGCTAAATGGTGAAGCGTGATTCATCACTCCAGAGAACGTGTTTCCACTGCCCCACAGTCCAATGGCAGCGAGCTTTACACCACTCCAGCCGAAGCTTGGCATTGCGTATGGTGATCTTGGCATTGCTCGGCTGCTCGGCCATGGAAACCCATTTCATTAAGCTCCCGACAGTTCTTGCGCTGACATTGCTTCCAGGGGCAGTTGGAACTTGGTAGTGGGTGTTGCAACTGAGGACAGACGATTTTACACACTACATTCTACTGCACTCAGCGGTCCCGTTCTGTGAGCTTTGTGGCCTACCACTATGCGGCTGAGCCGTTTTGGCTCCTAGATGTTTCCACTTCACAATAACAGCACTTATAGTTGACCAGGGCAGCTCTAGCAGGGCAGAAATTTAACAAACTGACTTGTTGGAAAGGTGGCATCCTATGACTGTGCCAAGTTGAAAGTCACTGAGCTCTACAGTGAGGCCATTCTACTGCCAATGTTTGTCTAAGGTGATTGTATGGCCGTGTGCTCAATTTTATACACCTGTCAGCAAATGGTGAATACATTCATTTGAAGTGGTGTCCACATAATTTTATATTTATATATATATATATATATATATATATATATATATATATATAGTGTATATGACCTTGAACTACAGAGCATAATTGCAGTAATGATGTGTAACTAGTGAGAAGGAACAGATTATCTTATGATGGATCATGTGAATCCCATCAATCATATTTCCAGGGGCATGAGGAAGGGGTGTGATTGGCAGACAGTTAACCGTGAAATTCAGTTGCAGAGACGTTAAAAGGGATGCAATTTGCCAGAGGGAATCACTCCACCACATTCTCATGCAAATGCATGCACATACAAAACACACACACGTGTACACACACACACAAACATACACACAGTCACTCTTATCTTCCTACGGGAACTAAAGGCCCAGAATTCAGGTATGGACTCTACCCTGACATGATTATTACATTATTATTAGCTCAATCACGCAAAATCCCCTTCTGTTTCCATGACAACAATGCTGAGTATAAGTCATCAGTGAGTACTTGTTGAGCATTTCACAATGGAGCAACATGGACACAGTTCCACACCAGTGTTATATAACTGCTCAGCATGTTTGTTGTGTAGCTGAAAAAGAATGCAAATTTGACCCTTAGTGGATGCCTCTGCGCTATTTGACTTGACAATTGGCAACATACTGTACCATTTACACCACTAATGAGAAAATGTCTCACTCGCCTGCAGCAAAGCTCAGGGCAGTAATTCCACACTCCTCCGCCGTAATAATAAGCTTCACAAAGTCCAAATGAAAACTTCTAGTTTCCTTCTAATTAGGATATGTTTTCCAGACAAAAAATAATGTTTCCTGACACTCATTGCCTCCAGCATTGGAGGAGAAGATACTCAGTGGTGTATGCGGATATACAGACTATATATTTAGTAAATTATATGGATTTTGCAGATCTAGACAGTGGCCCTAGGGGAAATGGTTCAGAGGCTTTGCTCACAGTCAGAAGAGGGAATGGAAGGGGTCACAAGAAGCCAGGACGGACTTAAATGGAGGAAGTGAAAACAAGTTGTACATTATGAGAAGGAGGCAGAGTTGTTAAAAAATAACTCTCGTAAGACTCTCGCCAAGTCTTGAATCGTCAGCAGCACAAATTCACATTTTATTCAGAGCAGAATGAGAGTTATTCAGGCTCCGCTACGGGCAAAATGAACTCATAAACTTGGCAAGCACAGTGGGCCGCTACCCAGGATTTTATAATCAAAGACATGCATTTTCCCATAAGCCCTGTGAGACAATACTGTATATATTATAATTATACATACAATAGAATATATCACCAGAAATATATATACAGTACCAATCAAAAGTTTGGACACACCTACTCATTCCAGGGTTTTTCTTTATTTGTAATATTTTCCACATTGTAGAATAATAGTGAAGACATCAAAACTATGAAATAACACATACGGAATCATGTAGTAACCAAAAATGTGTTTAACAAATCAAAATATATTTTATATTTGAGATTCTTAAAAGTAGCCACACTTTGCCTTGATGACAGCTTTGCACACTCTTGGCATTCTCTCAACCAGCTTTATCGCCCTACCTCGACAACATCCGGTGAAATTGCAGAGCGCGAAATTCAAAATACAAAAATCGTAATATTAAACTTTCATGAAAATACAAGTGTCTGACATCATTTAAAAGCTTAACTTCTTGTTAATCCAGTCACTTTGTCAGAATTTAAAAAGGCTTTACGGTGAAAGCATACCATGCGATTATCTGAGGACAGCGCCCCTCGTACAAAAGCATAAAAAATATTTTCCAAACCAGCAGTCCTCACAAAAGTCAGAAATGGCGATAAAATAAATCACTTACCTTTGAAGATCTTCCTCTGTTTGCAATCCCAAGGGTTCCAGTTACATAACAAATGGTTGTTTTGTTCAATAAAGTCCTTCTTTATATCCCAGAACTGTCAGTTTAGTTGGTGCACTTGATTCAGTAATCCACCTGTTCCCCTCGTTCAAAATGCATACAACGGAATCCCAAATGTTACCAACAAACTTTGTCCAAACAAGTCAAACAACGTTTCTAATTAATCCTCAGGTATCCTAATATGTGTTTATGTTCACCAGATAGGCTTTATAGGTTTTCACGTTCGTTTATTGTTTTTGTTTAGTTATTTCATGTCGAGTCTTTATTAAAAAACATGAATAATAACCACGCTGTATTTTGGTCCGCTTCTCCTTCAACAGACGAACGCCATTACAGTCAGTCAATACGGAAAATTTATTCAAGTGCAGTTGCAAACACGATGAAACTGGCTCCCATGAGGACCGGCAAAGGAAAATTAATTTGAGTTACCAGCGTCAGAAATTGCAACCCAAATAAATGCTTCACAGAATTCAAGTTACAGACACATCTCAAAATCAACTGTTCAGAGGAGAATCCGGCCTTCATTGTCGAATTGCTGCAAAGAAATCACTACTAAAGGACACCAATAATAAGAAGAGACTTGCTTGGGCCAAGAAACATGAGCAATGTACATTAAACCGGTGGAAATCTGTCCTTTGGTCCAAATTTGAGATTTTTGGTTCCAAACGCTGTGTCTGTGAGATGCAGAGTAGGTGAACAGATGATCTCCGCATGTGTGGTTCCCACCGTGAAGCATGGAGGAGGAGGTGTGATGGTGTGGGGGTGCTTTGCTGGTGACACTGTTGGTGATTCCTTTAGAATTCAAGGCCCACTTAACCAGCATGGCTACCACAAAATTCTGCAGCGATACACCCTCCCATCTGGTTTGCACTTAGTGGGACTATCATTTGTTTTTCAACAGGACAATGACCCAACACACCTCCAGGCTGTGTAAGGGCTATCTGACCAAGAAGGAGAGTGATGGAGTGCTGCATCAGATGACCTGGCCTCCATAATCACCCGACCTTAACACAATTGAGATGGTTTGGGATGAGTTGGACTGCAGAGTGAAGAAAAAGCAGCCAACAAATGTCCAGCATATGTGGGAACTCCTTCAAGACTGTTGGAAAAGCATTCCAGGTGAAGCGGGTTGAGAGAATGCCAAGAGTGTAGAAAGCTGTCATCAAGGCAAAGGGTGGCTACTTTGAAGAATCTCAAATATAAAATATATTTTGATTTGTTTAACACTTTTTTGGTACTACACGATTCCATACAGTATGTGTTATTTCATTGTTTTGATGTCTTCTATTATTATACAATGTAGAAAATAGTGAAAATAAAGAAAAACCCTGGAATGAGTATGCTTGTCCAATCTTTTGGCTTTTACTATATATTTATAAATACAACCACAAAGACAGGGACCAAGTAATCTGCAATTTTACTGACAACAGCTTTTTTTTCAATTAAGAAATCTTGAGATAAAAACAGACAGTATAGGCTGTATATTAATAAAAGACATGAACACAGACAGTACACAGTGGACAGTATATTAACTAAAAGACATGGACACAGACGGTATAGACAGTATATTAACTAAGAGACATGGAAACAGATGGTATAGACAGAATATTAACTAAAAGACATGGACACAGACGGTATAGACAGTATATTAACTAAAAGACATGGAAACAGATGGTATAGACAGTATATTAACTAAAAGACATGGACACAGACGGTATAGACAGTATATTAACTAAAAGACATGGACACAGACGGTATAGACAGTATATTAACTAAAAGACATGGAAACAGATGGTATAGACAGTATATTAACTAAAAGACATGGAAACAGATGGTATAGACAGTATATTAACTAAAAGACATGGACACAGATGGTATAGACAGTATATTAACTAAAAGACATGGACACAGATGGTATAGACAGTATATTAACTAAAAGACATGGAAACAGATGGTATAGACAGTATATTAACTAAAAGACATGGACACAGATGGTATAGACAGTATATTAACTAAAAGACATGGAAACAGATGGTATAGACAGTATATTAACTAAAAGACATGGACACAGATGGTATAGACAGTATATTAACTAAAAAAGACATGGACACAGATGGTATAGACAGTATATTAACTAACTAAAAAAGACATGGAAACAGATGGTATAGACAGTATATTAACTAAAAGACATGGACACAGATGGTATAGACAGTATATTAACTAAAAGACATGGACACAGATGGTATAGACAGTATATTAACTAAAAGACATGGACACAGATGGTATAGACAGTATATTAACTAAAAGACATGGAAACAGATGGTATAGACAGTATATTAACTAAAAGACATGGACACAGATGGTATAGACAGTATATTAACTAAAAGACATGGACACAGATGGTATAGACAGTATATTAACTAAAAGACATGGAAACAGATGGTATAGACAGTATATTAACTAAAAGACATGGACACAGACGGTATAGACAGTATATTAACTAAAAGAAAGGAAACAGATGGTATAGACAGTATATTAACTAAAAGACATGGACACAGACGGTATAGACAGTATATTAACTAAAGGACATGGAAACAGACAGTACACAGTGGACAGTATATTAACTAAAAGACATGAAAACAGATGGTATAGACAGTATATTAACTAAAACACATGGAAACAGATGGTATACAGTAGAGAGTATATTAACTAAAAGACATGGACACGGATGGTATACAGTAGACAGTATATTAACTAAAAGACATGGAAACAGATGGTATAGACAGTATATTAACTAAAACACATGGACACAGACGGTATAGACAGTATATTAACTAAAAGACATGGAAACAGATGGTATAGACAGTATATTAACTAAAAGACATGGACACGGATGGTATACAGTAGACAGTATATTAACTAAAAGCCATGGAAACAGATGGTATAGACAGTATATTAACTAAAAGACATGGAAACAGATGGTATAGACAGTATATTAACTAAAACACGTGGAAACAGATGGTATAGACAGTATATTAACTAAAAGACATGGAAACAGATGGTATACAGTAGAGAGTATATTAACTAAAAGACATGGACACGGATGGTATACAGTAGACAGTATATTAACTAAAAGACATGGAAACAGATGGTATAGACAGTATATTAACTAAAAGACATGGACACAGATGGTATAGACAGTATATTAACTAAAGGACATGGAAACAGATGGTATAGACAGTATATTAACTAAAACACATGGACACAGACGGTATAGACAGTATATTAACTAAAAGACATGGAAACAGATGGTATAGACAGTATATTAACTAAAAGACATGGACACGGATGGTATACAGTAGACAGTATATTAACTAAAAGCCATGGAAACAGATGGTATAGACAGTATATTAACTAAAAGACATGGAAACAGATGGTATAGACAGTATATTAACTAAAACACGTGGAAACAGATGGTATAGACAGTATATTAACTAAAAGACATGGACACAGATGGTATAGACAGTATATTAACTAAAAGACATGGAAACAGATGGTATAGACAGTATATTAACTAAAAGACATGGAAACAGATGGTATAGACAGTATATTAACTAAAAGACATGGAAACAGATGGTATAGACAGTATATTAACTAAAAGACATGGAAACAGATGGTATAGACAGTATATTAACTAAAAGACAAAGTATTGACAAGGTGAGTCATGGATGAGTCCTATCACTTTTCCCTTCTTGTTGGCTATTAACTGGAGAAGGAATGAGGAAGACCACCGAATGGAGATAACAGGACAACCTCAACTTTTAGTATGATGGAACAAGCTGGAGAAGACTATTCAAAACACAGTGCAGTGTTTGATCTTCCCTGAGGAGTCATGGGTCTAAGAAAATAAGTAGCTGAAACATCAGCAATGCATCAGAGTAGAGGGTGAAGTATGTTGAGTGAATATCAATCAAAAGCATTGATCCTTAAATACACTTGATCCTTATGCAATATTTAACTTTTCATATTTCATTTCACACAGTCCCCAAGTTCGTACACGCTGTCAGATTTCCTCAACCATGATTGAATCAAAGCCTCATCATCAACAATGCACTTACTTTTAAAGCTCAACATATGCTTGAATCGACATCTGCAGCGTTTACCATGAATGTTATCGCCGCAAACATCAGAGAAATTTTATTTTTTACAATTGTATTTTTACAATAAACAAAAAGCCGCAAAGTTGACTGTGCCGCGTGCTTATCAACAACGCACCTTCAGTTGAATCCTAGCCAAGGTCACTACAATACACCAGTGAGGATTCAGTGGCTTGACATTTACGTCATTTAGCAGACGCGCTTATCCAGAGTGACTTAGTGCAGACCTTTTTTCCCCCTTTCTCCTCCATACTGGTCCCCCGTTGGAATCAAACTCACAACCTTGGCATTGCAAGAGCCATACTCCTCCCACTGAGCCACATGGGACTATACAACAACAGTTACACACTCCATACCGACAAAGGGAGAACGCTAACGCTCATAACCTTCTCATAATATTATAGAACTCCACTAGTAAAGTATTATTGTCACATATAATAGGTTATTTCCTTTTTACTGTGCCACATGTACAATAAGTAATTGATGAATGGACCTGGTAAGCTGGTGACAATAGCTTTGTTCACACAAGGACTCTTCAGGGCAGAAGGTGAGGCTACGGAGGATGTTCTAAGCACGGCTAACCTTGTCGGCAGAGGACTTAACGGCACGCTCGATAACGCAAACAATGTCATTAGGCACAAACAGGACCTGTTGCTCCTGTTGTTGATGGGGAAAGATAACCACTGCTTAATTTGCATGAGAATCGCGTCACCGAACCGATTCGGGTCTTAGCTTAATAATAATAAAAGTGTGCATTATAATACAGATGCTTAATTAAGGGTGAAGTTACTGATAATTAACTGCCGACCTTGCTAAATGTCAATCAACAGGTTATCTTCAAAAACAAGCGGCGGATTTAGCCATGGAAGGGAAAATTGTTAAATCTGGCTAAATATACTCTCCGTGCCCGTTCTCGTCTGCTGTTTTTCTCTACATATGTAGGATCTTCATTTGAGCCAGTTTACTACAGCAGGAAAATAATTATTCAGCAACAATGTGAATTATTATGTGGATTATAATTAATGGACATTTGTGTAGGGGTTGATACATTTTTCGTAAAGCAAAATCACGACTGAAAGTTATCCTGCATGACGTTGATCAAATTAGGATTCCTATATCTGTATGTATGATTATTAATTTCATAAGTGATAGGAGTATCTGTAGGAATACTTAGGTTTTTACAGAAACAGGCTGAATACTGAGAGTAGGGCACTTCTGGTAAATTGTGTCAGTGCAGAGTAACACAATAATATAGCATTGTCCAACAGCATGTTTTCAGGGTTTTGGGTCAACAAGAGTTTGATGAAATCTCCATAAAAAACCACCACGGTCGCAGTTAACATGTGTTTCATTTCATGAATTTACCTTCATTGATTCAGGACTGCCTCTGCACAGTTGGCGGCAATCCATCACCGCACTCACTGTGTTGAATATAAGAAAGCCAACCTATCAGCCCTGCCCACTTCCCCCTCCCAATGTCAACCCGTTTTAAAGAAAGATTCTATGTTTTTCCCCCCCTTATAACTCCATCGTCATCAACCATAATGAACAAGCCTAATGGTGGCTTCAAGTGAAGGGAGGCAGACCAGTGGGGCAAGTACTCGTCTTTTTTCTTACCCACTCTTTATGGGCAAGGGGTTTGGATTTACTGTTTTAATAAGACTGCTGTATTTCTTTTCCCCTCTCCTGTATTTATGGTGCCCTGAATTATGCCACCAAACATTATCCCAGTGAGCCAGGAGTTATGGGGACATCACCTTGCATCACCAGAGATGTATCAGTACAATGAAATATGCCTTCACAAGCAGGGCAGATCCAGCCGTGCCAGTTGGATTGAGTATCCGGGGCTGACGGAGCACGGGAGAGCACGAAGATGCTTTTTCCTCATTGCCATACATTTCATATTCAGCAATCAGTCATAGTAGACGTTTCCTGAACAGAGCAACAGGTCTTCAGTCACAATAAATGCCCTTCGCAGGTATTCACAAATCCTCAAAGTCAAAAGCGTACCTTTGAGTACAATCACTGGCCTAGGCCCTTTGAGCACAATCACTGGACGGACCCTTTGAGTACAATCAAGTCAAGCAGAACAGTTTGTTTACGATTAAGTCACTGTCAAAGATGTAGAAAACAGAATTCCCCAGAGAATAGACTTTGAGGAGTTTCACTGCAATATCCTTCTCCTAAAGGGTACTTTGGCTGTGCGCATAGGTAGGGGAACACTTTTTGGTTCCAGGTAGAACTGTCACGTTCTGACCTTGATTTCCTTTGTTTTGTCATTATTTAGTATGGTCAGGGCGTGAGTTGGGGTTGGCAGTCTATGTTTGTTTTTCTATGATTTGGGTATTTCTATGTTTCGGCCTAGTATGGTTCTCAATCAGAGGCAGGTGTCATTAGTTGTCTCTGATTGAGAATCATACTTAGGTAGCCTGGGTTTCACTGTGTGTTGGTGGGTGATTGTTCCTGTCTCTGTGTTTGCACCAGATAGGGCTGCTTTGGTTTTTTCACATTTCTTGTTTTGTTAGTTTATTCATGTATAGTGTCTTTATAAATTAAACATGAATAACCACCACGCTACATTTTGGTCCGCCTCTCCTTCAATGAAAGAACACCATTACAGAATCATACCACAACAATACCAAGCGGTGTGGTAACAGGCTGCAGCAGGAGCAGCACAATAAAAACTTCTGGACTTGGGAAGAAATCCTCGACGGGAGAGGTCCCTGGGCAAAACCATGGGAGTGTCGCCATCCCAAGGTGCAGCAGGAGAAGCGGCAGCAGGAGCAGCGCGAGGAGGAATGGACATGGGAGGATGAATTGGATGGAAAGGGACCCTGGGCACAGCCAGGATAATATCACCACCCCAAAGAAGAGCTGGAGGCGGAAAAGGCAGAGAGGCGCTGGTATGAGGAGGCAGCACGGCGGCGTGGATGGAGGCCCGAGAGTCAGCCCCAAAAATTTCTTGGGGGGTGGCACACAGGAAGTGTGGCGAAGCCAGGTAGGAGACCTGCGCCAACTTCCTGTGCTTACCGGGGGGTGAGAGAGACCGGGCAGGCACCGTGTTATGCGGTGGAGAGCACAGTGTCCCCAGTGCGGGTGCATAGCCCGGTGCGGTACATACCAGCTCCGCGTATCGGCCGGGCTAGAGTGAGCATCGAGCCAAGTGCCATGAAGCCGGCTCTACGCATCTGGTCCCCAGTGCGTCTCCTTGGGCCGGCTTACATGGCACCAGCCTTGCGCACGGTGTCCCCGGTTCACCTGCATAGCCCAGTGCGGGCTATTCCACCTCGCCGCACTGGCAGGGCGACCGGGAGCATTCAACCGGGTAAGGTTGGGCAGGCTCGGTGCTCAAGAGCTCCAGTGCGCCTGCACGGTCCGGTCTATCCGGTATCACCTCCACGCACCAGCCCTCCGGTGGCAGCCCCCCGCACCAGGCTGTCTCTCTGACTCATCCCTACAAGTGCTCCCACCTGTCCAGTGTTGCCGGAGCCTTCCTCCTCTCCAGCGCTGCCAGAGTCTCCCGCCTGTTCGGTGCAGCCAGGGCTCCCGCCCCTCATTCCAGAGGCGCCAGAGCTACTCAGTCCAGCGCTGCCAGAGCCTTCCTCTCCAGCGTTGCCAGAGCTTCCCGTCTGCCCAGCGCCATCAGAGTTGCCAGTCTGCCCAGCGCCGCCTGAGCCACCCGTCTGCTCAGCGCCGCCAGTCTGCACAGTGCCGCCTGTCTGCAAGGAGCCACCAGTGCTGCCAGTCTGCAAGGTGCCGCCAGTCTGCCAGGAACCGCCAGTCAGCCAGGGGCCGCCAGTGCCGCCAGTCAGCCAGGGGCCACCAGTCAGCCAGGGGCCGCCAGTCAGCCAGGGGCCGCCAGTGCCGCCAGAGCCTTCCTCTCCAGCGTTGCCAGAGCTTCCCGTCTGCCCAGCACCATCAGAGTCAGCCAGGAGGCGCCAGAGCCCCTCAGCCCAGAGCCCCCGTCCCTCTGTCCCGAGCTTCCGCCCCTCTGTCCCGAGCTTCCCCCCTCTGTCCCGAACTTCCGCCCCTCTATCCAGAGCTTCCGCACATCTGTCCAGAGCTTCCGCCCCTCTGTCCAGAGCTTCCGCCCCTCTGTCCAGAGCTTCCGCCCCTCTGTTCCAGAGCTGCCCCTCTGTCCCGAGCTGCCCCTCTGTCCCGAGCTTCCCCTCAGTCCAGTGGGGTCATTTAGTAGGGTTATCGTGGTTAGGAGGCCACGGAAGCGGACAAGAAGGCGGACTAAGACGTTGGTGAAGTGGGGTCCGCGTCCTGCGCCAGAGCCGCCACCGCGGACAGACGCCCACCCAAACCCTCACCTATAGGTTAAGGTTTTGCGGCTAAGGTTAAGAGTCCGCACCTTTGGGGGGGGGATACTGTCACGTTCTGACCTTTATTTTCTTTGTTTTGTCATTATTTAGTATGGTCAGGGCGTGAGTTGGGGTGGGCAGTCTGTTTGTTTTTCTATGATTTGGGTATTTCTATGTTTCGGCCTAGTATGGTTCTCAATCAGAGGCAGGTGTCATTAGTTGTCTCTGATTGAGAATCATACTTAGGTAGCCTGGGTTTCACTGTGTCTTGGTGTGTGATTGTTCCTGTCTCTGTGTTTGCACCAGATAGGGCTGTTTTTTTTCCACATTTCTTGTTTTGTTAGTTTATTCATGTATAGTGTCTTTATAAATTAAACATGAATAACCACCACGCTGCGTTTTGGTCCGCCTCTCCTTCAAGTAAAGAAAACCGTTACAAGAACTCTTTAGGACTCCATGTAAAACCCTCTGTGGAAAGGGTTCTACATGGAATCCAAAATTGTTCTACCTAGAACCAATTCTAGGTAGAACTCTTTGGGATTCCATGTAGAACCCTTTCCAAGGGTTCTACCTGGAACCAAAAAGGGTTCTTCAATGTGTTCTCCTATGGGGACAGCCGAAGAACCCTTTTAGGTTCTAGATAGCACCTTTTGTACTACGAGTACTATGATATGACAGCTAATAGCTGTACTATAATTTTTTTGTCAACATACTGAATTGTAATTGGTTGCATTCTACTGTCATTACATACTGCGCTATGATTGGTTAAGACCATCCAGGTCGTAAGGTAATTTCAGTTGATCATGGCCGGAGACACATGAACATGGCAGCTAAAGCTAGCTAATAAAGAGCTTTATAAAGAGTTTTATAAAGATCCTGTCCTACTATTATTTTGTGCAAAGCGTGCAAAACAAGAAAATCGCCATCAGTTTCTCCAACTATTGCACCTGTTATTCCAGCAGGCAATGCCACAAGGCAGAATATTGTCATATATACAGTACACCACTAGCCATGCTACCGTATCACCTGTTATTACAGCAGGCAATGCCACAAGGCAGAATATTGTCATATATACAGTACACCACTAGCCATGCTACTGTATCACCTGTTATTACAGCAGGCAATGCCACAAGGCAGGATATTATCATATTTACAGTACACCACTAGCCATGCTACTGTATCACCTGTTATTACAGCAGGCAATGCCACAAGGCAGGATATTGTCATATATAAAGTACACCACTAGCCATGCTACTGTATCACCTGTTATTACAGCAGGCAATGCCACAAGGCAGAATATTGTTATATATACAGTACACCGCTAGCCATGCTACTATATCACCTGTTATTACAGCAGGCAATGCCACAAGGCAGAATATTGTCATATATACAGTACACCACTAGCCATGCTACTGTATCACCTGTTATTACAGCTGGCAATGCCACAAGGAATAATATTGTCATATATACAGTACACCACTAGCTATGCTACTTTATCACAAACACAGGTAATGAATAACAACATACCCAGCGGACAAAATACACCAGATTACAACCAAATGCTTCTTGGATAAAATATTCCTTTTGCAATCAGTATACAACCTGACATCACATAATTGCAACTATTTTTGCCTGCTGGGTAAGCACTAAGGCCACTTGTTTGGCACCAGCAGCTCCACAGCAGAATAAGCGCTGTGTAATAGTTTACAGTTCACACGCCATCTGCATCAATGCATCACAATAACTCACTGCACATTATTCACTCGGTTTGTCGCTAAGCCGCTCAACATGTAGATGAGCTGCTGTTACACCATGGTGAAATCAGACTGCTGGAAAATATCTAGTGGCAAAGCAGCATCTTCTGTCGTCTCCGCAGTCCCATTTCCTTTTTTTGCCAAGCAGCGTTCCAACCAACGTTCCATCTACATTCCATCATAATGTGAGACATGTCAATCAGAGCTCATAAGAAGCACACTGATCTCCCAGAGAGATTATTATGTCATCAGAGGATATAGAGGAAACATGCACATCTCCCTGTCCATCCTCTCCTGAGGAGGGTTTGAAAGATATAGGAAGAGACTCCTTGGCTGTGATTAGAGAGGGAGATTGAGTGCATTTGTGCAACGTGGCGACGGCTTATTACAATGCATAGCATGTTGTTGGAATGATGTGTTGTGTTCTGTATACTCCCAATAGCTTTCCGAAATGTCAATGCAACACAATACACAACCTCCGCTTGGCCTATTGTTCTACTCAACTGTTTAATATTGCCAGCTTGCTGATGCACAGTATATCCTAATTGCTTTTTTGGTCCGAAAAGGAGATTGCAAAATGCATTGATTCCAGTCCAATCTCAGAGACACTCTTTCAAACTTTTAGATTTAATCGCTTCAGTGCCAGTAACACAGCTAGTCCTCCCTCCAGAGTGGAAAAATGCATCATCCTTACACTGTCGCCGATGTGTAGTGAGCTGCATGATGCAGTCACAATTGAGAAAATGAATTGGAAGTTACCATTGTGAAAATGAATGGGAAGTTACAATTGAGAAAATAAATGAGAAGTTACAATTGAGAAAATGAATGGGAAATTACAATTGAGAAAATGAATGGGAAGTTACAATTGAGAAAATAAAAAAGTAATGGGAAGTTACCATTGAGAAAAAGTAATGGGAAGTTACCATTGAGAAAAAGTAATGGGAAGTTACAAGTGAGAAAACGAATGGGAAGTTACCATTGAGAAAAAGTAATGGGAAGTTACCATTGTGAAAAAGTAATGGGAAGTTACAAGTGAGAAAATGAATGGGAAGTTAATATTTTGAAAATGAATGGGAGCTCTAACGTTTGAACTTTCCCAGCAGTCTTGGTTTTTGAGAGATGGCATAGTAAAATTGTGTATATTGCCTCTGTAGATTAAAATACAAGCTGTATAGATGCTTGTTTCTCTCTCTCTCTCTCTGATAGATTTAAAACAATGTACAATGGAGAATAATCCTTACTTTAACTTTTTGTGCTGTTGTTTGGGAACATTGGATATATTGAATCAAAACCCTTGAAGAAACATGTCTATTCTTTCACGCACATGGCATTAGTATATTGTCAATGCTGCAGGCTCTATTTCTTGTGGCTGTAGGTAACAATTCCAGGCAACAAAACGGACATCAATTTCCAAGCGAGTCCCAAGCTTCCTAGTAATATGAAACCATCCATGAAACAATTGTTTGATACATAATAGAATAATTAGTTTTCGCTTCCTTGTTTGCGTGAGTCAAAGTCTTCCCACAGGGGCCTGTACACATATTTCCTCTCCTGTTTTGGTTTTCAATTAATTGACTTAATGTATTTTCATCCCCTGGTTTTAAAACAACTCAAAAGGAACTGCCTCCATGCTGTTATGAGACTATTTCTTATTAAGAGAGTCATTCATCCCTATTCATCTCTCCTGGGTCAGGCATGTGACTGGTGTACTGCCAACTAGCTGTTCGGGAGTTACACATGTTGGAATTTGTCCTTGTCGTCTCCCAAATTAGCCAGATAATTACTCAAGGCTAAACGGTGTTCAGGACAACAACAAAGAAAAAAGAGGGACGGGGACCAAATATAGCAACACCTTGTGAATATTATAACAGTTATATTGTACAGGACAGGAGACCTGGATTCAAATGCTATTTGAAATAATTTCAAATGCTTTATCTGGGCTTGATTGAGCTTGTCTGATGCAGTGGAACCAATAGAGTAGTTGCAAAACTACATTTCTCTAAAACTGTTTGGCTAGCTAGCTAACAAACATACAGTGCATATACATTATTTGACATAATTTCCTATCACAGCAATGACAAACCACAGTTGACCACCTCCCTGACCAAAATGGCAGACCATTAGCCCATCATAAGAAGGTTCATGTCCTAAATCGTATTTTAATTCCTAATTCTATGGGGACGACCTCCAAGGGAGGTCCATATTTGTAAGGACACAAACACACACTGACACACACACACACACACACACATTCAAAAATGTTGAACTCTGCTGTGGTCAAATAAAGCAACCATCATAAAACAACTTATCAGTGCAAAATATAAATTGTGACACACTTACCGATCATGTGCCATGGTAAAATAACTTTGATGGGCTTCAACTCCATCACCACAGTCTTCACCCTTTCAAACTTCTGGTAGGCTAGACAGGTACTGACCTTTAAGCTCAAAGTGACAAATTGAAACATTGTGCGCTCGCTGATGTGGCATTCATAGAAATAATCATTTCACATATAATAGAATGTGATCGATAAACAAAAGGTTATTTCACTTGTCCAACTGTCCACATACTTGACAATTCCACACCAGAAGAAGCGGAGGTTGATTTTAGCAATCATGCACTGCACTCCGAAATGGCCAGCATGCATCTCGGTCAGCACGGCCTCCCTCCTTCTCCTCCGTTGTGATAATCACCCTCCTGCGTGGCTGGTCATCCTTCCCCTGTAGATGCATGTGATTGCCTAACAAGTTGGAAGGCAAGAGTTATTGAAATACTAGAGTTTAAGTCTGGAGATATGTGAATGTGGTAGGCCTGATCACCGACAACGACGAGACAGCCTACAGGGAGGAGGTCAGAGACCTGACAGGGTGGTGCCAGAATAACAACCTATCCCTCAACGTAACCAAGACTAAGGAGATGATTGTGGACTACAGGAAAAGGAGGACCGAGCACGCCTCCATTCTCATCAATGGGGCTGTAGTGGAGCAGGTTGAGAGCTTCAAGTTCCTTGGTGTCCACATCAACAACAAGAGATCACCGTCCAAACACACCAAGACAGCCGTTAAGAAGGCACGACAAAGCCTATTCCTCCTCAGGAAACTAAATAGATTTGGCATGGGTCCTGTGATCCTCAAAAGGTTCTACAGCTGCAACATCGAGAACATCCTGGTTGCATCACTACCTAATGCGGCAATTGCTTGGCCTCTGACCGCAAGGCACTACAGAGGGTAGTGCATACGGCCCAGTATATCACTGGGGCTAAGTTTCCTGCCATCCAGGACCTCTACACCAGGCGGTGTGAGAGGAAGGCCCTAATAATTGTCAAAGACCCCAGCCACCCCAGTCATAGACTGTTCTCTCTTCTACCGCATGGCAGGCGCTACCAGAGTGCCAAGTCTAGGACAAAAAGGCTTCTCAACAGTTTTTACCCCCAAGCCACAAGCCTCCTAAATAGGTAACCAAATGGTTACCCGGACTATTTGCATTGTGTGACCCATCCCAACCCCTCTTTTTACGCTACTGCTACTCTCTGTTTATCATATATGCATAGTCACTTTAACTATACATTCATGAACATACTACCTCAATTGGGCCAACCAACCAGTGCTCCAGCACATTGGCTAACCGGGCTATCTGCATTGTGTCCCACCCACCAACCCCTCTTATACGCTACTGCTAGTCTCTGTTTATCATATATGCATAGTCCCTTTAACCATATCTACGTGCACATACCACATCGATCAGTCTGACTAACCAGTGTCTGTATGTAGCCTTTCTTTATTTACTTTACTTACCTATTGTTCACCTAAAACCTTTTTTGCACTATTGGTTAGAGCCTGTAAGTAAACATTTCACTATTCACGGTTGTATTTGGTGCATGTGACAAATAAACTTTGATTCAATTTGATTTTCTCAGCCCCCCCTTCAAATGTTGTCGAGATCAGTGGTGCCTTCATAGTACTTTACCTGGTTGGAAAGAAAAAAAGAAAAATCTCCTTGAGGGATGCCATTAAAGTGCAAGCTACATACAAACAGAAAGCTACAATAACAGTTACCTAGCTGGCTTTAGTTAGCTAAATAAAACTGTCTGGCTAGCTAGCTAACGAGCTGACTAGGCAGGCTGAGGTAAATGAGCAGCTAGCAATGTCAATCTGAAAACTGCTTAAATTATTTAACAATATTATCATATAATAAGACAAATATATGGTAAGGAAAGTCTTCTCTTTTCAGTCTTTTCTGAAGCAGTACTGTAGGTAGTCAGCAGGTAGTCACGATTGTGAGGTAATAAATTTGTGCGGACCGAGCAGGCGCTTATAAGGTGAAATAGAACTAGAACTACCCGCGTCCTCCGTCCTCTGAAACGAGGTAAAATAGAGCCAAGCAGCCAGCAGAGCATGGATGCTTTGGGGCAAATTATTATTATTATTTTAAGGGGGAAAAATTGGGTGACACCAAAGCCCGCGGGGGCTGCGGGGGTGTGTAGAACGCCAGTGCTCCAGTGTTGTATTGGTGGACATCTCTAATAAAATTAAAATAATTGGATAGATACTTGGGGGCTGAATCTACTAATTTTGTGGACCAGACCAAGTTGAATTAATATGAACCTTTCTATACAGAGCCACCCTAGTTGATTAAAATGCTCGACCTCCAGATGAGTACAAGTTGGGAGTACAATGTACAATTCGCACCAGCTTGTTTTGGTTGGTCTGTTGCTTATTCTTTAGATGTTTGGGTATGCTGGTGAACCATGACGTGCACGCATAATCAGTGATAATGAACTAGCGCACCTGCCAGAACATATACAAACTTGTTTACAATCTTTGGTAATCAAATTTACTGCAACACCAATTAATATTCCCAAATTTTATGTGGCTCATTAAACAACCACGTAGATAAATATTGATAAAGTCGTTTATGCCTTGATCTATAGACTGTAGATCTAAAGCTGCAATGTGTAACTTTTTTGGGCGACCCAATCAAACCCACATAGAAATGTTGTAGATCAGTCATTCTCATTGAAAGCAAGTCTAAGAAGCGGTAGATCTGTTATATGTGCGCTATTTCTATGTTAAGTTTTTTGTTGTTGCATCTTTTACATACACAGCTGGTTTACTCTAGTCTACAATATTTTTAGTTATGGAAAATATATTTCACAGCGGTTTAGGTGGTTCATTGATTTTCCACACTATACTTGATTGTTTTGACACAAACTGAAATTAGGCAAACTATTAGAATTTTAGCAACCAGGAAAGGGGGGACTGATTTCTGCATAGTGCATCTTTAACATGTCACAAGCTCCCTGCAGACTATTTTAAAATAATACCTTATATTCCATATGAAACCTCATTTTTGATCAGATTAACAAAACTGGTAAGAAAACTCTCTCTCTTTACTTTATAAGCAGGAAGATGGCCTCTCGCTCCCAGTGGATAACAGAAGATCACTGTTACTGTACATTTGCAGTTCACACCATGGTCGAGTACGACCCAAAACCACATCTATTATTTAAATTATGCTTCTAATTAGTGGGTGTTTATACATTTCAAGTCTTGAAATTATGAAAAATAGATATGCCAATATCAAAAAATTCACCATGGGATATTAATGACTTTAATGACACATCTCACTGGAAACATACTATGCTCTGTCTGTGGTGGACTCTAGTCTACCTGCCCATTCTGAGGTAAAATAAACACTGAATTATACTGGCCTCTTCAAGGCCTCCAAGGGGCTCATACCCCAGTTTATCAGAGGAGTGCATGCAGAAATTAACACTAATTAGCACTGTCCTTCAGAACCATATAAACAAAGGGAGGGGATGTGAGATCACCGGCTTTGTTGTTATAAATCAGATTCACAATCTATTTTTACTCATCAATAAATCTTATTTGAGAAAAAAGCACCAGAGGAACCCATGAAGCAACACTAATGACTGAAACAAGGAATTTTCTTCTATTGCCACGTTGGTTAGAACACAGCGCCCGCGTAATGATTGTTATTTATTTCAGCTGTCTTCTCGGTCTCAGATACTAATATCGGGCTGATCTGTCTAAGTAGCAATGAGAATGACATTAGGAGGGTGAGTGGTCATTAGCCAGTCTTGTTAATTGCACATATCGTGGCAATTAAGAGTCATGGTGAATGCAAGTAAGATCAACAATCATATTAATAGATGGTAGACATAATACTTGTTGTGTGGTGTCGAAGAGGATAAGATATTAGTGGATGTTTTATAACTCAGAAGAATGTAACGCAATTATTCATTGGATTGAATCTGGCCTATATATTATGACAGGTTGGGACACATGTCATCCATTAAAAAAGATGCCACAAGATTTGCAAACCAAAGAGAATATGAAGAATTTCAGCTGGACCTATACAATCTACACAATAGTACATAGTTACCGGCAGACCTGGGTTTAAATACAAATTGAAATAATGTCAAGTACTTCATCTGTGATTTATTGAGTTTTCCTGGCTTAATGGACCAATAGAATAGTCACCAAATCGCAAACCCTGTCCATCAATAACTCCAGGCAGACTACAGCAAATGCTTAAAAGTATTTTAAAGATTTCAAATAGTATTAGAACCAAGATCTGGTTCCCAGACAGCCTATACACAGAAACTGTTATACCCATGAATCTCACAGAGACGTACTGTACATGTGTCAATGTCATAGAAACATACTGTAGCTTGGTACATTTGGCTCACAAAGCCATCCGATCCACATTACAGGTTGTACGTTAATTCCCCATGACGATATTGAATTAATGTAGTAATATGGAAATATGAGCTCTGAAGAAATACTACCTAATGGGGCATACGTTGGATCGTTATGGTCCGTAATTACCGAGAACTCCACGCCTGACAGGCATGTTATCGATTCCTCATGCTATGATGTCCACTCTGTCAAAAGTCTAAGACTGCATTCTGACAACTCTATCAAAAGACTCCATCAAAAATGTTCCAGATCAATATAGATGATATAAGTGATGTCTTAACGATGTCCTACTACCATTTCCGCACCTACCTAAGCACTGTGATGGGGGTTTGGGTAGTTGTATTCTTCAAAATGTTGTTTTTTCTTCTCTGGACATTTGCAGTGTAATGATCTCTCTGGTAGAGCAGAACCGAATCATCTCAATCTTATTTATATTTCAATTATTAATGATTAATGACTTACAAACTCTGATCATTCATTGGGTGGCACATCTTTCCTTCTCTTCGTTCTCAAACAAAGAATTGTAAATGGTTAGCAATTGAAAAGATGTCACATAAAGCTAACTTCATTATTCTGTGTTTTTAATTATTTTCACACATCTTTTTGAGTGAGAAAAAACAAAACGTCAGTGAACGCTATCCCTAATGCAGTGGAAATAATTGAAACGTTGAATAATGAAGTAAGCATTATGCGACATCTTTTGGAGTGCGAACCCATTACACCTCTTTGTCTGTCTGAACTGGCGGGTTTTACACACCAGCCAAGCTTCTGGGAGAGCACCATGGTTCTCTTCTGATTCATCTCTTCTATCTCCTCTGCTAGACTCAGACCAAAAACATATATAGGAGTGTGTATAATGAGCGTGTCTATTTAATGCACCTTAGATTTAGGGGACCAACTAAAATATGAGGTTTATGCGTTTATGTGCAAATGCAGGAAAATAGATTTATATTGAGAATTGATGCAAAGAAGGTTATGCTGGTAATTCCATAAGTATACCAAACAGCCTGCTGAAAAAGTTTCATTGAAAAACGCTTTGACATTTAGTACCATCAGAGCACCTTGGTCATGCCCTACGCTAGTCTGATTTATTTGTAGCCAATCAGTGTAGGAGATGTATCATGGACATGTCAGGCCCGTTTATATCACTGGACCAAATGCAGCTACTTCTACTAAATGCTGATTACACTGAAAAGTAACTTTCAGTCACAACAATCAATCAATCAAATGTATTTATTAAGGTATTTTTTTTACATCAGCAGATGTCACAAAGTGCTGAACAGAAACCCAGCCTAAAACCCCAAACAGCAAGAAAAACAGCAAGTAATACAGATGTAGAAGCACCAGTGATAGCAACACCGGTGTTGCTATCAGTGAAAATAATTTCAGTTGACAGTGTATGTACATGTATACCATTGATCATGGTCTTCCCCATGCATAGGGGGGCAGATCCAGTACGAGATAGGTGTACTTAATGAACTGGCCACTGAGTGTATATCAATTATTTCTGCTGCTTAGTGATTCACCTATGGAATATGTGTTTCATGAAGATTTTGTAGATGTACTGGTTAGGTTTAAGTTTAGGTTTATATGAACATCTTTGTATATTTGCAGAAATATACATCAAATGTGATGTCATCCAATATAAAACACAAATATAAAGATATGATCAGCCTAGTTATATGGACAGTGCATTATCAATAAGTCACAAGTCATAAACAACAAATTGGCATACCACTCAATCAATACATATGCATATCAAATGTCTTCAGTGATAGAGAATGTAATTTAGGTAAAACTGTACTGTAGATCTCCTTATGCATGCATTCATAAAGCCTTCATTTACAGCTATATAACATATTATAACATTTCTCATAAGCTATCATAAGCTGTCATAAGTAGATGGAAATAGTGATGAGTCACGGCATGAGATGTTATAAAACCAGTTATAATGGGTGTTAAAAATGACTGTTCATCCGGTTGTCATATGCTCTACTCTTTCATTACACAGTCTGTCAAATGTCTGTCAAATGTTCTGTCAAATGTTATTACATGCTACATAAGAGTCTACATACCAGATGTTATAACATGGAGTCATGTCATTTGCCAACCTGTGTCACGTTATAACATTGAATGGAATGATTGCCGTCATAACCATGTCGAATGCCTTCATAGAGTGTTCACAGACACCTTAAGTCATGTGACATTCATTTGTTATATGTGTGCTTATACCACAGGATGAGTTGAAAGTATCACAAACATTTGCCATTCAAAGGATCTCCAAGAAACATGGGCAAATGGGAGCACAGTTGTTCTTAGGGTTTGTATTTATTTGAAAAAGCACACATTAAAGTACCAACAACTTGACAAGAAAACACAATGAGCCTACAGGAGGTCAGGGACCTGGCAGTGTGGTCAGGGAGGAGGTCAGTGACCTGGCAGTGTGGTCAGGGAGGAGGTTAGTGGCCTGGCAGTGTGGTCAGGGAGGAGGTCAGTGACCTGGCAGTGTGGTCAGGGAGGAGGTCAGGGACCTAAGGAGCTGTGTGGATTCAGGGAGGAGGTCAGTGACCTGAGCACCTTGACTGGCTGCATCACTGCTTGGGAGGAGGTCAGTGACCTGGCAGTGTGTTGCCAGGACAACAACCTCTCCCCCAACGTCAGTAAGACTAAGGAGCTGATCGTGGATTACAGGAGGGGTAAAGTTCTACAGCTGCACCATTAAGAGCACCTTGACTGGCTGCATCACTGCTTGTTATGGCAACTGCATCGCCCTCGATCGCATGGCCCCATGTATAGAGATAATGTTTGAAATGCCCCATGTATAGAGGTAATGTTTAAAATGCTCCAGGTAAAGAGGTAATGTTTAAAATGCCCCAGGTAGAGAGGCAATGTTTAAAATGCCTCATGTATAGAGATAATGTTTAAAATGCCCCATGTATAGAGATAATGTTTAAAATGCCCCAGGTAGAGAGGTCAAGTTTGAAATGCCCCATGTAGATAGGTA
The DNA here is from genome assembly GCF_036934945.1 of Oncorhynchus masou masou. Lineage (NCBI taxonomy): Eukaryota > Metazoa > Chordata > Actinopteri > Salmoniformes > Salmonidae > Oncorhynchus > Oncorhynchus masou. Next base: position 13,566,950 of record NC_088217.1, on the reverse strand, counting down.
CAGTAGAGCTAAGACAAGGCCTCTTGTACTGTTCCCCCAATCCAACAACCTTCAAAGCTATTAATATGTATGGAAGGATAGCCATTGTCATCTCCAGACAGACATGTTTAGCTTGAAAGAGCTCTCATTCAAACAAGCCTTAATAGACTTTAATTACATCCTACCAACTGCAATCTGTAATGTCGCTAAATTTATCAATCGAATCGCCCAGCTGAACCACCCAGTTGGAGCTAAAAAAGCATGAAGCGATGTCCCTCATCATTTTATTTCATAACAAAAAGCGAAACGAGAGGACATGAGAGGCTGTGTGATGACCTTGCCGGTGGCATTCGTCTTGTGTGGCGGGCGTTGTCGTGGCTGGGCCTGCTGAGACAGCTTGTACACAGCCCAGTGTCTATCGGGGCCCCATGTGGAGACAGGCTGCAACCCACCACCGCGGGGGCCGAGTCCGATACATTCATATTGGTCATGGAGCCATTTGGCTGTAGACTCTGGTGTTGTTAATTAATTTGATCAGGGGCGGAGGGGGAAGCGAGCCCCGCCAGTGGAGGGGGCATGTGTAGTGTGTGTAGTACAAATGACTCCCAAATGAAAGGCACATTTTAATCAAAGGGGGATGTCCAAGTGATTTTGTAACTCTTGAGGGTGATTGAAGATTAAATGGAGGGACAGTTCATGACATTCATCCCTCAGTTGTAATGAATGATGAAGCACTGCAATGGCTAGAGCCCAGAGGTTTTTCCTGTCAGGCCACGCGGTTAGGAAAACTCCAGGCCCTAGCCATGACGTAATAGAAAAGAAGCAACTATTATTATTACTTTTAGCATTTTAGGCGTTACATCATTAGGTTATTCCAGTGTTAAGCGCTTTGGGTGAATTGGCATGTTATGTTAATTTTTATCCCGTTATAAGTACTCATGCCAGCACTGTGAAGATCTTGGCTCCTTTCATCAATCTTACATGAGACAAAGTTTTTAAAAATTGGCTTAGGCAAATTGTACTTCCTCGCTGAGTTTTCCAATGTTGACATGTAGAGAGGATGTTGAAGGGATCATCACTCTGATACTATATCCCAAAGCCCTGTCTCTCACCCCTGACATTGTTCAAGGAGCATAACTGTTTTAGGGCAAAACAGGTGTCAAACTAAATCAACTCCAAATGTTTTATGGGTGTAACACAGTGCACACAAAATGGTGGGGTTTGATCTATTGAACGAGGGCCAGGGAGACTCTCATGCTTCATTTCGAATGAATTTCGTTACGTGTCCTTTTCATCCTTTTGATTCCCTTGCTCTCCAGCCTTTAGCTGAAATGAAATTGATTTGCATAATGAAAAGAGATCAAATTTACTGTACAGAACTGAGACATAATAATGAATTCTCTCTCAGGCAGAATGGGGTATAAACCACAAAGAGCAGGGAGACGAAGGGAGAGGTGAAAGAAAGAAACAATAAAATGCAATTATACAGCACCAATAAACCTAGAACTTCTCCATGTACCAATACCAAGATAGGAGGCTCACATTATTTCATTCGGCAAAGCCAACAAAGGCTCATTCAAAGCCGCAATGAGTCTTACAACATGACAATTCCTCTAATCAGCCGTGCTCCAAAAGTGAAAAGACAATGTAGGCATCCCTGTCGACAGCCTCTTTTCTTTTGGAGGTTTTACTAATTACATTTCTGTTGTCATGCTAATGCCCAGTCTCAACATAGAATCTCTTCTAATTATTCTGTTATTTGTTATATCTCTGTTAGGGGAATCATGTTGGAGTGGGAGGAGAGCACAGCTAAAGTGCATCTGGGCAACGTCTCCAAAATTACTTTTTGGAAAAGGGAGGGTAGAGGGAGTTGGAGGGTTTTTGCTAAAACAGTTGAGGTAGATGACTTTCCTACATCCTCTCTTAGGTTAAGAATTCCCTTGAACCTTTCTTTCTGGAGTTTTACTGAAATTAGACTTTTGATAGAAGTTGTACCAGCTGAGAAGATTTGGAAGTGGGTGGTACATACAGTAATTACAATGGGAGTTGTCAGTATTAGCATTTACATGTGCTCATATGCTGTTTAATAGTGTACACTGTGGAGGCTCCTCAGAGGAATAAGGGGAAAACCATCCTCAGTGAATAAAAAAAAAACGTGAAACATTAAAAAAGCTATCCCTTTTAGATAAAACTACACTAAATATTTTCACATCACCAAAAAATAGATTAAAACACACGGCTTTGCAATGAAGTTCTACATTAGCCTCAACAGCAATCTGTAGGGTAGCACAATGGTGTAGCCGGTTGTTTCCATCCTCCTCTGGGTACATTGACTTCAATTCAAAACCTATGAGACTCATGGTTCTCACCCCCTTCTGTAGACTTACACACTAATTGTGACAACTTCCGGAGGACATCCACCATCCTATCAGAGCTCTTGCAGCTTGAACTGACGTTGTCCACCCTAACAAATGATCAGACAATGAATCTAGTACTGAAATCATAAGCTACAGCTAGCTAGAACTGCAGTCCATAAAATGCAGTGAGAAGTTTTATTTGTTTAATTAGGCAAGTCAATTATGTACAATTCTTATTTACAATGACAGCCTACCCGGGGAACAGTGGGTTAACTGCCTTGTTCGGGGGCAGAACGATAGATTTTTACATGGTCAGCTCAGGGATTCGATCCAGCAACCTTTCTGTTACTGGCCCAAAGCTATAAACACTATGCTACCTGCTGCCCCACTTTGAGTTGACTCAAAGAAAAATACAATAGTTTAACAGTTTTTAACAAATTAATTTCTTTAAAAATAAAGTGGAAGCAAAAGAGAGAACTAGCTATATTTCAGCGTATTTTTTTCAATTTCACTTAGATAGCGAACACAGCTAGATAGTTTAGCCTACTCAAACAGAGATGAATGCTATGTTAACCATCTCGCTATGGCTATCCAACACTGGAACTCTTCCAAGTCAAGCTAAGCTTTTGGTTTTATTAATTTATTCCCACCAGGGCCCGCCGATGTAACTGCTAAACTGTTTGCTGACTGTACACTATACTGCATGATTGCAGTGGGTTCACTAATGGGTTCACTAATGTATTAGTCATAGTCAACATAGCTACTAACCAATATCGTGACAATGATGTAGACTCTGTGTAGTGGTTAGCGGTTATGATATAAAGGTTTGACTTGGAAAGTTTTTTTTGCCTTGTCACAGACAGCTGATGTGTTGTGAACTGAAGTCCACAAGTGAAGGGAAAATGTGAGAGGAGGAGGGGTGCGTAGATATATCCAAGAAGGAATTATACAACGAGCAAACTGATCATGCTGTTTGAATGTGGCTGCTATGAAAGTGGACTGTGTTGGCGTGTAATCAGGTTTGTATTCATTCCGCTGGTTATGTAGACAAAAGTTCCATAAACTGAATCAAACTGAATGAAACGTGGATAAACGTTCCTGAATTTGTCCGATAGGGGCTCTGGTTTGCAACCGTTGGACTAATGATTTCACCCTAGATCAGCTAGATGCAGGCAAGAAGAGTGTGCAAGGCAGTACTGAATGTGTCACTACCTTGATTAATCAAATTTGTCTCTCGAACTGCGCACCTACACGTTGCAAACTTCCATTCATAGGCTAGGATGTAGCAACCTCATGATGGGTACAGGGAAAATTTGAGCATCATGTAGTAGTCTAAACATATCAATGTTACATTGAACTGGGTGAATGGAATATGAATAACAGTCATCCAATATACTGTAATAGAAATAAGGCCACGCTCATAACATTGTGTATCGTCCTCCCTCATCTTAAACGTCACCGACCGCAACTGAGTGTACAGTATATCAAACTGCCATCCATATGAAACCCCTTCATCCACAACTCAAGGCTGAGATGTTTCCCTGGGATAGCACAATGAGTAACTCACCAACGACTCTCTCCCACCACGGAATGGCCTCTTCTTCACTGCCATGTTTTCAATAATGCATGAGGACCATGTCGGTGCTACCTGTCTCTGCTCTCGACAAATGTCAGAGGTGAACGGTGTGGAAGTGTGAACAGATAACTTCCTTATATATCACAACTTCCTTATATATCGCGCCGCTTCAAGCGGACAGGGAGAATAACCTCTTACTGTTTCCCAGGTAAATGAATAGGCATATGGATGAGCTCCATGTACCCTATAGTCACGGCTCCTCTGCTCTCGCCATAATTCCATCTGCCTCCACTCTCTCTCTCTCCATTTGTGTGCCCATTATAATGGTGAATGAAACCATGACATTCCATGCCTCAAAATTGCAGAAAGTCTATTATATACTGTTTATTTTCATTAAAACCAGAGCGCGGTATTCTACTTTTCCAATTATTGGACTTGTCCATGGTTTTGCTTTGAGCGCAGAAGACCGGATTAAGAAGCTTCACATTATTGTTAGCACATGCGAATTCTTATCTATTGAGAGTGGTATGTTAAACCACGTTTCAGTCGCCGACGTTCAAGGAGCCTCTCAAGTGAGCGTATGGATAGGTTCCTAGGTGAAGCATGGTATATGGTGTGAACGTAAACGGAGAAAAAAAAGCATTTTGTAGCTTAATTAAAGTAATATTATGTGTCTTACACTTTTAACTGACATTTTTCCAATTGCAATTTTGGGGCCATTCAGGCCAAGGCATGAGCGTGCTTAAGAGGAAGTTGCCATGTTCATGTCCAGGCCTTTGCAACCTGTTTATCTGTGATTAGTTATCATTCATCAGTCATCATGATTATACAACGGGTGGGTCTAATCCTGAACGCTGAATGCTGGTTAAAAGCTCATTCTAGCCGGTGTCTATTCCACAAGTTACCACTGGCTAAATCTATGCTGTTAAAATGCCTATTTACTCTGTTCCATTTGACTGTGCAATCCACTGTCTCATTAGCCAAGCAAGTTATAAACTTCATCTCCACTATAAAAAGCAGCCAGACATTATCTCACATTTCATTAAGACTAACATTTAGTTTATAACAGCGGAGATTTGTATAAACTTTGCTATCTGTCTCTCCGACATTTGTAACATTGTTTCAATATTCAAATTCGATCTCCAACTGTCCCATAGTAATGAACAAGTCGGGACGAGACAGACAGACAGACAGGCAGCGTTTCTCAGCCAGTCAAAATCATGAATCAGCTGGCATCATTTTTATGGATATATACAAAGAAATGTCAGTTTAAAAAAGGTGAAAAGAAATGAAGTGCAGCTACTGTAGTTTACAGTCTTTTCCAGCTTCAGTTTGAAGTGATTTTGTTAGCTGTGTTGTTGGCTAGCTCCTCTGAACAACAGTGATTGTGTTAGCTGTGTTGTTGGCTAGCTCCTCTGAACAACAGTGATTGTGTTAGCTGTGTTGTTGGCTAGCTCCTCTAAACAACAGTGTTCTGACGAGAGAATACATTTTCTATGCCAGGCAAAATCGTGCCTCATTAGCTAATTATTATTTTTATTTTTTTTTTACTTTTATTTAACCAGGCAAGTCAGTTAAGAACAAATTCTTATTTTCAATGACGGCCTGGGAACAGTGGGTTAACTGCCTGTTCAGGGGCAGAACGACAGATTTGTACCTTGACAGCTCGGGGGTTTGAACTCGCAACCTTCCGGTTACTAGGCCAACGCTCTAACCACTAGGCTACCCTGCTATGGATGTATCCAAATAAGTGTCACTAGAAAACAGCTTAAACAAATGCAAATGAAGCGACTTTTCTGTTATTCTTGCTGCACTTTTTGACGTGACTGTAAGTTAGCCGTAGTTGGTGAGCTAGCAAGCAAGGGATAAGAACGTTGCCAGCCACTATGGCAATGGAACGAACCAATTTTGCCAACTCCTCAGTGAGGAAAGTAGCTATTGGCTGTCCTAAAAGTTGCTAGAAGTCATCACCTAATTTGACATAATTGGCCATGTGCATTTAATTGTGTGGAAGCTGTAGGAGAGAGTAATAAAGTTGTGGGAGAGACAAAAAGTGAGTAAAAAACACCCTAAATATGTTTAGAACTACAAATGAGCAAGCTGCAGAGAGTGGCACACACAGCGAATAAGAACCAGATATTTAAGGCCATACTCCTCCATCAGCACTTTATGGACCCCACTGATAATCCCCGTCAAAACAGAGGCATCGTCAGTACCTATCCCCAGGACTTACTCTTTTTTAAGACAACACTTCTCGTGGAAAGCCACAACAGCATGTGCTACAGATTTGGCATCTCCTCCCTCCAACTCGACAAGACCCAGAAATGTTGATACAATTGTCTGCTTGGTGTCACTAAAGTACCTTATCACAACCCCCAGGTACTTAAAAACACTTACATCCGTGGATTCACCGAGGAGGAGGCTGAAACGCTGGTCACCCACATCTGCGACCAACTTTTTCAGAAAGTATGGTGCTATAAAACCATTAATCATTTCTGTGCACTTTGTCCTGTAAATTTTGAAGTGGGTAGCAGCAGTGGAGTCTGAGAAAGCTCTACACACTTCTCCAATGTGATCACATGCCAGCATGGAACAGTGTTTATTGATAGCTAATGCCATTGTGGCCTCAGCCTCTTTTGCAGAGTATTTTTATTTAACCATAAATGGCAGCTGGTTTTGGGGTGGATCTGTTGAAAGGCTTTTATACAGGCACATGTATCATGTCCAATAAATGGCTTCAACCAGCCTTTCAATTCAGGGTTTGATTCCCACTCCTTTCTGTATTTTTGAGTGTACAGTTTAGACTAAGATATGATGAGCTAGCCAGCTAGATGTATAGCTTATGTCACAGAGATGCCCACACAGTGGACAAGGTGAGTAAGTGACTGAGGCTGTGTGAGTCAAATGCAGTGATTTATTTTTGTGCAGTGATTTAATTTAGACAAAGAATATTTTACATTTACATCCCGCCCTGAATGTAAGCCAGTGCGGGATCAGCCAGCGGCGGCTTCCCGAATGCGCAAATCATTTGCAGTCTGGACATGGAGGGGTGAACATCTCCTGCTCTGACTGCAGCTGGGAGGGACTGCTGCGCGAGGACTGGGCCACCTGTGAGTGCTCTGGAACAGGGGTGGGGCCCACGGGTGAAAAGGGAAAAAACAATATGTGCTTTCACATCAGTCTCTGAAAGTCTCCAGTAACACCAGAAAAAGTCGCTAGATTTGTCGCTAGTCGCTTTTTTGAAAATGTGTCACTAGAGGGCAACACTGAATGGAACACTTGGAACGAATGACTGGGTCGAGTCCATAGATACAGAAACAAATAGAATTAACAACTGGGTCGTGTCTCTGGTAACCGAACCAATAGAATGAACGACTGCCGGCTTGGGTAGCAACCCTAGATTTGTGTCGGAACTATATTTTGTGGAAGGATGAAATAGTATGAATAAATTAGTCAAAATATTGTTTTTAATTAAATATGTCAATCATTATTTGAAAATGTCGGTAGCCGTTGTAGAAAAGTGATAACGGCCTCGAACCTGGTTTTTGGATGATATATTGGCAAAGTTTGACATAGTCTCGGGTCTAACAACATATCCTCCAAACACCGGCTCCTCCGGCAAAATCACTTAATTACTTATCATTCACTCTGGAATTCTGGCACCATCATGGCATTGCACGTGTCACATTGATGGATTGGTAATTTTTGTTTCATAGTTTAGCCATAAATGTTAATTTTAAAGCTAAATAGTAAATCATTTTGGACAAACAATTATCAATCAGATTTGAATGTATGCCACATAAATAAATACTGAATACCAATGAGACCGTATTGCATCGCAGAAGAGAGGACATTAAGAAGGGAACGTAACAACATCCACAGCAGGTTTGGCGATCTAAAAATCTGAAATAAATCTTAGCAAGGCTTGCAGCATGCACATAGAAGTATACAATTGGATCAATTGTCCTCACTTGTACCTGTGATACAGGTTGTACCAACATTACCAGTCAAAAGTTTGGACACACCTACTCATTTCAGTTTTTCTTTATTTTTTACTATTTTCTACATTGTAGAATAATAGTGAAGACATCAAAACTATGAAATAACACATATGGAATCATGTAGTAACCAAAAAAGTGTTAATCAAATCAAAATATATGTATTATTTGAGATTCTTCAAAGTAGCCACCCTTTGCCTTGATGACAGCTTTGAACACTCTTGGCATTAATGCATTTGAGCCAATAAGTTGTGTTGTGACGAGGTAGGGTTTGTATACAGAAGACCAAGTCCATTTTTTATTTTTTATTTTTTTATTTCACAATTAACCAGGCAGGCTAGTTGAGAAAGTTCTCATTTACAACTGCGACCTGGCCAAGAAAAAGCAAAGCAGTTCGACACATACAACAACACAGAGTTACACATGGAATAAACAAACCTACAGTCAATAATACAGTAGAAAACTTAACAGTGTGTGCAAATGAGGTAGGATAAGGGGGGTAAGGCAATAAATAGGCCATAGTGGCAAAGTAATTACAATTTAGCAATTAAACACTGGAATGGTAGATGTGCAGAAGATGAATGTGGAAGTAGAGATACTGGGGTGCAAAGGAGCAAGATAAATAAATAAAAACAGAATGGGTATGAGGTAGTTGGATGGGCTATTTACAGATGGGCTATGTACAGGTGCAGTGATCTGTGAACTGCTCTGACAGCTGGTGCTTAAAGCTAGTGAGGGAGATATGAGTGTAAAGCTTCAGTGATTTTTGCAGCTCGTTCCAGTCATTGGCAGCAGAGAACTAGAAGGAAAGGCGGACAAAGGAAGAATTGGCTTTGGGGGTGACCAGTGAGATATACCTGCTGGAGTACATGCTACGGGTGGGTGCTGTTATGGTGAACAGTGAGCTGAGATAAGACGGGGCTTTACCTAGCAGAGACTTGTAGATGACCTGGAGCCAGTGGGTTTGGCGACAAGTATGAAGTGAGGGCCAGTCAACGAGAGTGTACAGGTCACAGTGGTGGGTAGTATATGGGGCTTTGGTGACAAAACGGAAGGCACTGTGATAGACTGTATCCAATTGGTTGACCTGAGTGTTGGAGGCTATTTTGTACATGACATCGCCGAAGTTGAGGATCGGTAAGGATGGTCAGTTTTACAAGGGTATGTTTGGCAGTATGAGTGAAGGATGCTTTGTTGCGAAATAGGAAGCCGATTCTAGATTTAATTTTGGATTGGAGCTGCTTAATGTGAGTCTGAAAGGAGAGTTCACAGTCTAACCAGACACCTAGGTATTTGCAGTTGTCCACAGGTATTTGTTGTTGTCCACATATAAGTCAGAACAGTCCAGAGTAGTGATGCTGGACGGGTGGGAAGGTGTGGGCAGCCATCGGTTGAAGAGCATGGCAAGAATAGCTCAAATAAGCAAAGAGAAACAACAGTCCATCATTACTTTAAGAAATGAAGATCAGTCAATGGGGAAAATGTCAAGAACTTTGAAGGTTTCTTCAAGTGCAGTCTCAAAAACCATCAAGCGCTATGAAGAAACTGGCTCTCATGAGGACCGCCACAGAAAAGGTAGACCCATAGTTACCTCTGCTGCAGAGGATAAGTTCATTAGAGTTACCAGCCTCAGAAATTGCAGTCCAAATAAATATAACAGACAAATCTCAACATCAACTGTTCAGAGGAGACTGTGTGAATCAGGACTTCATGGTGGAATTGCTGCAAAGAAACTACTACTAAAGGACACTAAGAAGAAGAAGATACTTTCATGGGCCAAGAAACACGAGCAATGGACATTAGACCGGTTGAAATCTGTCCTAGTGTCTGATGAATCCAAATTTGAGATTTTTGGTTCCAACCGCCGTGTCTTTGTGAGACACAGAGTAGGTGAATTGATGATCTCCACATGTGTGGTTCCCCCCTTGAAGCATGGAGGAGGAGGTGTGATGGTATGGGGGAGCTTTGCTGGTAACTCTGTTGGTGATTCATTTAGAATTCAAGGCACACTTAACCAGCATGGCTACCACAGCATTCTGCACCGATATGCCATCCCATCTGGTTTGCGCTTAGTGGAACTATCATTTGTTTTTCAACAGGACAATGACCCAACACACCTCCAGGCTGTGTAAGGGCTATTTGACCAAGAAGGAGAGTGATGGTGCTGCATCAGATTACCTCATCTCCACAATCACTGGACCTCAACACAATTGAGATGGTTTGGAATGAGTTGGATCGCAGACTGAAGGAAAAGCAGCCAACAAGTGCTCATCATAAGTGGGAAGTCCTTCAAGACTGTTGGAAAAGCATTCCAGGTGAAGCTGGTTGAGATAATGCCAAGAGTGTGCAAAGCTGTCATCAAGGTAAAGGGTGGCTACTTTGAAGAATCTCAAATATAAAATATATTTTGATTTGTTTAACACTTTTTTGGTTACTACATGATTCCGTATGTGTTATTTCATAGTGTTGATGTCTTCACTAATATTTTACAATGTAGAAAATATTACAAATATAGAAAAACCCTGGAATGAGTAGGTGTGTCCAAACTTTTGGCTGGTAATATATGTCTTGTGCCCAAGCCACATAAGTTAATGGCTGCAGGCTGGAATAGCTTCTTACCTCCCACTGTGAAAGAAGCTACACAGCATTAGAGCACATCCCATAGGAGAGATCAGGTGCTGGGGCGCCCATTAATATGACCATTAATCTTTAGAGTGGACATCACTGATGAAGTGGCTACATTTCCACAGTGCTGGCTTGACAACTTTTCTTCCCATACAGAAACACTGCTCACAAGTCATGTCTTGGGATTATGCTGGATAGAGCAGACTACCCTGTCAGCAGACGATTACTGGTTAGATCTGGTTGTTTAGCAGCACATTATGTTTGAGTGCTGGCACTGAAACGTCATATGGGCTAGATCTGGTATAAATTTTGGGAGATACGACCATGGTTGACACTTTTTTTGTTATGGTTGAGCTCCTGCTTGAGGTACAGTATGTGAGCAGAAGAAGTTTCCGTAGTTGCTGGGCGACTTTTGGTCTGAATGTTTGCCGGACTAGGTCACTGCCAACAGCGTCACTTTACACTGGCCATTTAATCTGGTTTAGGTATAAAAAGCAGACCTTCACCATATTACCAAATGCTAACTGGGCCATCTGATAAGTGGTAAGATGTGGGCCGGATTTGGGCCATACTACTACTGTCTTGGTGGCCTTGTAAGTTAGCTCAGCCATTAAACGCTCATGATCTGCAGTGGCTTGGGCCGAGAGCAGCATGTATTTCATGTTTTATTTAACCTTTAGTTAACAAGGCAAGTCAGTTAAGAACAAATTCTTATTTACAATGACAGCATACCCCGGCCAACTGGGCCAATTGTGTGCCTCCCTATGGGACTCTCAATCACCGCCGGTTGTGATACAGCTTGGAATCAAACCAGGGTCTGTAGTGCACCCCTAGCACTGAGATGCAGTGCCTTAGACCACTGCGCCACTCTGGAGTATCATGTGCAGTTGTGTAAAAAGTACCCAATTGTCATACTTGAGCAAAAGTAAAGCTACCTTAACAGAAAATGACTCAAGTAAAAGTGAGTCACCCAGTAAAATTCTACTTGAGTAAATGTCTAAAAGTATTTGGTTTTAAATATACTAGTATTTTGATCCCCTGCTGATTTTATACGTTTGCCCACTGACAAAGAAATAATCCGTCTATAATTTTAATGGTAGTTTTATTGAACACAGAATAACAACAACAAAAAATCCTGGAAAATGCATGTCAAAAATGTTATAGATGTATTTTAATTTTGATGGGAGAAATAAGTATTTGACCCCTCTGCAAAACATGACTTAGTACTTGGTTGCAAAACCCTTGTCGGCAATCACAGAGGTCAGACGTTTCTTGTAGTTGGCCACCAGGTTTGCACTCATATCAGGAGAGATTTTGTCCCACTCCTCTTTGCAGATCTTCTCCAAGTCATTAAGATTTCGAGGCTGACGTTTGGCAAGTCAAACCTTCAGCTCCTTCTACAGATTTTCTGGCTAGGCCACTCCAGGACCTTAATGTGCTTCTTCTTGAGCCACTCCTTTATTGCCTTGGCCGTGTGTTTTGGGTCATTGTCATGCTGGAATACCCAGCCACGACCCATTTTCAATGCCCTGGCTGAGGGAAGGAGGTTCTCACCCAAGATTTGATGGTACATGGCCCCGTCCATCGTCCCTTTGATGCGGTAAAGTTGTCCTGACCCCTTAGCAGAAAAACACCCCCAAAGCATAATGTTTCCACCTCCATGTTTGACGGTGGGAATGGTGTTCTTGGGGTCATAGGTAGCATTCCTCCTCCTCCATTTTGATCTTATCTGACCACAACACTTTCACCCCGTTTTCCTCTGAATCATTCAGATGTTCATTGGCAAACTTCAGACGGGCATGTGTATGTGCTTTCTTGAACAGGGGGACCTTGCGGGCGCTGCAGGATTTCAGTCCTTCATGACGTAATGTGTTACCAATTGTTTTCTTGGTGACTATGGTACCAGCTGCATTCAGATCATTGACATGATCCTCCCGTGTAGTTCTGGGCTGATTTCTCACCGTTCTCATGGAGATCTTGCATGGAGCCCCAGGCCGAGGGAGATTGACAGTTCTATTGTTTTCTTCCATTTGCGAATAATCGCACCAACTGTTGTCACCTTCTCACCAAGCTGCTTGGCGATGGTCTTGAAGCTCATTCCAGCCTTGTGTAGGTCTACAATCTTGTCCCTGACATCCTTGGAGAGCTCTTTGATCTTGGCCATGGTGGAGAGTTTGGAATCTGATTGATTGCTTCTGTGAACAGGTGTCTTTTATACAGGTAACAAACTGAGATTAGGAGCACTCCCTTTAAGTGTGCTCATAATCTCAGTTTGTTACCTGCATAAAAGACACCTGGGAGCCAGAAATCTTTCTGATTGAGAGGGGGTCAAATACTTATTTCCCTCCTTAAAATGCAAATCAATTTATAACATTTTTGACATGCGTTTTTCTGTATTTTGTTGTTGTTATTCTGTCTCTCACTGTTCATATAAACCTACCATTAAAATTATAGACTGATCATTTCTTTGTCAGTGGGCAAACGTTTACAACTGAGGCATGTGCTTACTGAGTCCGCCAGATCAGAGGCAGTAGGGACAACCTGGGATGTTCTTTTCATAATCATAATTTTCATTAGGAATGTAGTGTAGTAAAATTAAAAGTTGTCAAATATAAATAGTAAATACAGACACCCAAAAAACGACTTAAGTAATTCTTTATTAAAGTATTTTTACTTAAATACTTTACACCACTGATCATGTGTGCAGCAGATGTTTGAATGCCTGTTTGTGTGTGGTGTGTACAGTGGTGATTTTAGCATGTAAATCTTGGTGGGGCAAACTCAACCATTTTCTTTATGCATGCCAGCAAAGCCACAACACAACACTAAACAATAAATTAATTGTGCTATAACAGTGACAAACGGTGCCACAAAATGTTAGGGCCTGTGCTGTTCTGACAGCGGCGCTTTTAGCATCATGGGGTAAATCCTTACAACCACTACACCTATCAGTAGAGACTTATCTGGCAGTTAATTGAGCCTCATTTACTGCTTTTCTAAAAACCATAGCTGATATGGCTGACGTGCTTAAATAAATATGGTTTCTATTGACTCCTTGTGGATTTGTGTAACTTGATAAGAACCGCGTTCTCCTTCAATAATATGAATTTTGTCTTTTGAAACATAGACAAACATTATAACTTTTATGTTAAGTCAATTCATAATGTTTGTTCTTATATCATTAACAATTAGCTCTAAGTATAAGCAAGTGCAAGCAAAGAAGCTGCAACGAGGTAGGCTTTCGTTCAGCACTTTCAAAATGGAGACTGACAGAAATTCAGAAAGTTGTTAGTTCAGATAAATTTAGCAAGGTGTTGAGGCCTTAAATTGACTCTTCTTGTCGCCACACAGAGCAAGAAAGAGACAGGAAAGAAGCGGTTAGCAGTACAATTATTCTCCCTGTACACCAAGTATGAACCATAAGATAAATAACGGGAGCACATAGACAATTAAAGCTCTTAAAATAATCGATGAAATTTCTATAAAACAGGCTATAGCACTACCAAGTCAGAACAGTAGGCTAAGTTCTGAAGGGGAGATGGACCAAATTCTTAGGGTTAGACACATGGGCTACTAACTGCTTACTACACAACATACACTTCATATTAATTTCTTAGCTACAGCATACCTATCTCTCTGGCATATTAAATAATTTATGCAGCAGCAAACAAGACATATTTTTGGACTCGCCGTTGTTGTGCTGTGCTCACTTGAACAGGAAGGTGGCGTGGCGGTTCTTCTTCTGGGCAAAATTTGTCATCAATGTTTGTCATCAAAGTCTGGCATTTATGTTGCTTTCAAGAGTTCCCGGGTGTCTTGAACGCACTGAAGTTGGAAGTCAGATATTTCCCAGTTCCGAATTTCCAGTTGTTTTGAAAGCGGCAGA